>NW_005187470.1:2813569-2850238 GCF_000239375.1 Pundamilia nyererei
ATATGTATATATGAAACAAAAACATCATGCAGTCTTGTCACGTTTTGCTCCTTACACTTTGCTTCTTGTCAGAGTTTCTTCCATGGTGAATCTTGGGGAGGTCAAGCTGTATATAGGTGTTGACTACGGTATGAAAACAGCCACATAACACATATTTACAAACACTCAATCTCCCATTAGTTTCTGTTGGCAATGCGGCCACTCATCCTGTATTCTGTGCCCATACGGGGCTTCTGTATTTCTTCTATCCCTCCCCCTCCAGATGCTTCACGGGAGAACTACCGAGAGTCCATCTGCCAAACCATGAGACTGCTGCTACGTGAGTGAAGATTTTAACTTCACCACAATCCAGTTGAAATGTCTTTGCATAATTTACCTGTATCCACTTCTCTTAATCCAGATCACATCTTAGAGCACTCAGAGGATGATACAAAGTCACTGTTTGTCATTATTAAGGTATCCTTCTCTTTTTATTCTTTATATGAAATGTTGTTAGTTTATCCTGCAGCAGGCCTGCAAAGGTCTCACAGCACCCTTTGTCTGTCTGCCTGACTGCAGATCATCAGTGACCTCATGTTTTTCCGAGGCACTCAGAAGAAGGAGTTTGACTCACGCTGGAAAAGCTTCACTCTCGTCAAGAAGTCCATGGAAAACAGGGTGAGTTGGAAAAGTACACAAACTTACTGGTTGTTTGTTTCAATGAGTCATTTACAAGGTGATTTCAATACTTTGCTTTTTTACTTTTGCAGCTTCTCGGGAAGAAGCAGCACATTAGAGCTCTACTCATTGACCGGATTTTGCTCCAGCATGAGGTTTGTTTAATAAAAACACTGCCTGGTCATGAAAAAAATATTGGTGGGTTTTTGAAAGGGTACACATTACCGGTGTAAACATAACTTTCCACTCATGATTCACCAAAACAACACAGTAATAATTTGACTGAGAACACTATTTTCTTCACATTTTTAATAGATATTTCAGTATATTATCATATTTTTTTACTTAACCACTGAAAGTCTGATGTCAAAAAAAGTCATAATTGACATGCAATTTAGAATTTAAATGAAGATTGTATTTTTGTGTGAATAGATGAGAAAGATGGTTGTGGAGGGGAGTGAATATAAAGTGGTTCATCAGGATCTGCTCTGTGATCTGCTGCTGCTTTCTACCAGCACGTATAGCCAGGTAAAAAAATAATAAAGTAAAACACACATTAAAAAAAATCATGTAACAATAACATTATACGTCCTTCCTTATACACCATGCAAGAACTGAGTCTCTGGATCTGGACTAGTGTGTGATTTTTTTTTTTATATTATATTTTAATATTTGTTAATATTAAAATGTCCCATCTAACAATGATGACAAAATCTTCCAAATCGTCCCAATTCAGTTTTGGATCACCTCCAAAATGTGTCTGTCTGTAACTGCTTGTGCAGGCCTGCTAACCACAAATAAACAAAACAAATCACGTAACTTGACAGAGTTAATTAAATAGTTAATGAAGAAGTGATCTGCTGACTTCTATATTCATGATGGCACTTTTGATATAAGCGAAAAAGTGTGAGAATGCATGCATGTGCATCTGTAAAACTATGTGTGCGTGTTCGTCCTTGCAGGTACGCAGCAGGGCACAGAATGTGCTTATGGCTGCCTTGGGAACCTATAGTTTCTCTTACAGAGACCTCATTCCCCGAATCCTACAACTGTTGTCGCCACAACACACTGGTGTCACGCAGCAGCAGTTTAAGGTACTGTGCATGCAAACACATAGGAATGCATCACTTGTTTGTCATACTGGTCACTCTCCGTGGTGCTGAAACGTCATCTGTAGTGCTAAATTTTGTCCTCAGTAGGTGGCCTCATTGTCCTGCACTGGTCACTGCTTTGGAAGCTTTACTGCTTCCTTTTTGGCAAGTAGGCCTTGACCCATCCTACATCGTTGCCTCTTTCTTTCTGATATCTTCTTATATCTCAAAAAGAAAATGTTTCAGTATAGGAGTCATTATTAACCTTATACAGCCATTTTTTTAATGAAACAGTGGGTCCTCTGTGCAATGTACTTAGAAAATAGCAATGGCAATACGAACAACTCCTAGACAAAAAGTCACTATTATCACCAGCTGTGGTTTGTATACACGGGAGAAGCTTTGCAGTTTCTGTATTACAGCACTGGCCTGTGTAAGCCTGGTATTCTAAGCAAAAAAAAAGTGATTTAAACCATTTTCACACATTCACTGCAGCCCTGAACTTTTCTTGAACTTACCCAACAGGGGTGCGTATGAAGATAAAAATTTGACACTGTCAGATCACAGATTAGCCAGTCTTTATCCTGCAAGCTCCCTCATACAAAACCTGTGACAGATTTCACTGTTGTACAATACGCTGGATGATTCACAGCTACCATATGTCATCCTGCGCACTTTTTCCACACTTTCACCACATGTATGAGTAATTCTAGTAATGTGACAAAGGACAAATGCAGCCTTATCCTGATATATTCATGTGTGAAAATGGTTTACGTTGCTGTTTCATTCTATTGTTTCCCATTCATTTGTGTAATTGGGCAAAAATAACTGTACTAGCAACATAATCACATTGTTCATAGTATTGGACAGAATATGTGGTTTTAAGCAAGATGCTGGACCTGAAATTCTGTCAAAATTGCATATACAGTATAAGGAAAAAAAACAAAACAATTTAAAGACACTGTTCGAGGATTGAACAGTGTCCCTGGTTGCTCTGCTTCCACGTCTCCAATGTTGTTGTTTCGAATTGCTGTTTCTGTGGCTGTGATCAGATCCATCAGTGGGATTTGTCACAGTGCCACAGCAAAGTTCAACCATTTTGCAAGGATGTTTTTCTCTGCTTGGGTGAGTTGTCTGTCAGACAAATTTTTCACCCACTTGTCCACATCAATTGTCATTGATCAATGGTCATTAATCAGTGGTTGTTGATCAATGGTCATGACAATTTGCATTTATTAATGATCAAGAAACGGACCTCACGGCCCATTATTTGTCAGTGGTGCTAGTTTCAGTCATTGTGGAGATGCACTGTTTATATTACTGGGGAAACCTGCAGTCAGCAGTCTCAGACGTTTCTCCCACTACATCCAGATGATAAGAATGAACTTTTTGTCAATTATCTAAAAGATTAACGAATTTAATTTAGTTTCAATAAATATGGGGCAAGCATGTTACATGAACCAGGCGACACACAGCAGCATTTTTAGGCTGAGGTAGTTTGTGATGCTGGTTTCTAGTGCCTTTAAAACACAATAAAATTAATAGTAATAATTCCACATGTTAATAACCCATACAGAGAATAACTGTTTAACCAAATAAAGATTTACATAGAGACGCCTTGAAATTTCCAATCAATGCTCCAAATGTTACTGAACCCAGAACTGTGAAGAACCACAAAATCACTGAGCACTTGCGGAGCCCAATGTAAACACGTAAATATTAGATTTAACATGTTTAGCTTCTTAAGCACATTGCAAAAGTGCACACTTACAGTTATCATCATCATAACTTATAGTATCATTACATAATATCACAAGAATGTTCTAAATATTTAAAAAACATGACCATCATTTGCAAATTTTTGAAGCTGCAAAGATACACCTAGTATCTCTTTTAATGTTTGTACACATGTGCATTTTTTCACAGGGTGCTCTGTACTGCCTTCTGGGTATGTACAGTGGTATTCCTATGGCCAGTGCAAGGGACTGGGAATGGGTTGGGCAGGTGTGGCCCGCTCTGGTCCGCTGCGGCTTATCACCCACAATGAGCCTGGAAAAACCCTCAATCGGTCGTCTGCTTGATGACATCACTGACAGGATCCTTCGCCAGCATGACACTATCGGAGTCAACTTCACTGTGAGCAAAGTGATCATTAACCATCAAAATGCTACCATCACCTGATACTTTTTGTAACTGTGTGCTGCTCCCCTTTGCCCACTTCTACCTCTAGGTGTCTGAGGGATGTGTAGAAGTAGCCATTCAGATTGCACAATCGAAAAATCCCACACCTTGTTTAGAAGCACCATCCAAAGAGGAGATAAAAGAAGGGCTTCAGCGTCAGCGAATTAGAAATGTGGTTGCTGCACGGTAGGGATAACAAGTAGATTTCTCTTGTTCATTGAAAGTCTTTTTGAAGTTTTTCACATGATATCCCATGAAGATTCTATATTTTTGTCATATTGAACATGACACAGCCACCACTGGCTGCTAGGCCAAAATGTGTATTCCCTAACAGGTTGGCAGTGGCTTGTGGAGGTTGCTGGGAGAAATGGTTTGGTTTGCTGGTGGGTTGCCACATTCGCCTGTAGTTTTTTTTTTTGTTTCTTTTTTTTTGGGGGGGGGGGGTGTAAATTTTTCTGCAAATACTTGCTAACTACTTGAAAAAGTGTGAAGCAAACTGGAAATGCAGAAGGTTTGTGCCTCAGCGCCATAGCCAACATGTTTTGAAAAGTGCAGCTTTTACTTTGAAGGTGAATTTTCTCCATTTCTGGTTTGAGCTATACTTTTCACAGTTTCAATACAGCTTGGAGAGTACCACGACAGTGTTTGTAGATAACTGTCACTGTCACTTCTATTCAAACAGTAGCAATATCCTCATGACGAAAGGAGTCACAAGTAGGTTTTCCCACTTGTTAGGTAAAAAAGGCAACACACTTTTTTATCTAACAATCGATGGTTGTGAAGTTCTCATCAACTAGTCTGTGTGATTGGACTTTTTTCCCAGTGACTGGCATCAACCTCCAGCAACCACTTGCAGCCAGTCTGGGAATACTATCCCCCTCTACACCAGTGGTTCCAGGCTCTAAGTCTGTGTGACTGGGCCCTAATGCAGTTGATCACTTGATTGATGTTGGCACCATGATTGTCACATTTTGAAAATGGCAGACAAGTTAACAATACGTGATTAGTGGTCATGTGTCTGCAAAACCCGAATATTCCTATAATATATTATTAGGTTTCTATATAAAATTTTGGTAGTTTAGTAGCCGGGGGTGGTACTACTAACCAACACCTGTTTTTATTTTGTACAGGAAATATGAAAAGTTAGTCAATGACCTCTTGGACTGCCTTGAAGACAGAGACTTGTAGGTTTTCTCTCCAACTGTTTATGTGTTTTGAGATGTTAGAATACACTAAAGCTGTTTTCACACATAAACTTCCATTTCTGTTTACGCTACAGAGGTGCACAAAGAGCCAAATATCCAATACAGTCGGATTTGACATTGATCCGTCTTTGACCTGCCAACTCCCTAGTACAAAGTCTAAGTGATGTTGAATTCCGCCATAAAAAATACATTGAATGTCATGTGTGCTACCTCCTGCAAGCTTTATCGAGCCATCTCTCTTGCCTAAACCAAGGAAGTATTTCCAGTAGTGCAAACATGTTTGAGACTGACTATTTCCCTCTGTGTGCTACATGTGAAACCTGGAAAATATCCAAACCAAGTCTCCAGAAAAATGTCCAAAGATTCTGTGTGAAAACAGCATGAGTAAGCTATATAGTACTGTAGGTCATCCAGAGTTGAGGGGACCAGAGTTGAGGGGACCTAATGGTAAAAGCATGAGCACCTTTAGATTTAAGCTTTGAGTTTGGAGTAGCCCTAAGGGAACCACCTGAGGATCTAAAGCTGCAGACTGGCTTATACGGAGTCAACATTTCTGCTAGGTAGCTTGGGGCCAGGCCCAGACAAGCTTTAAAAGTGATTAGTAGAATCTTAAAATCAATTTGAAAATGTAGAGCCAATGGAAAGAAGCCAGGATGTGACGCTGTCTGCTTGTGCTGCTTGTAATGCTTGGCAGTAGAAAATAGAGCTGAGACATAGAACTGCATTTCTATTATTACCAACTCTTTATTTTTTTTATATATGCCTATGATTCAGACCCTGGAAGTTTGAGCACATGGCCACAGACTGGCTATCTCTCTTGTTGAGGGAAGATCACCCACTTCCCCCTGACGCTGTCCTCTACTTCACACAGAGCCTCGTGCATGATTCCATCAGCATACGCAAGGTCTGTGTGTATGTGTATATCTGTATGAGCTTTGGCTCATGTGAAGTTTCCAGTACACTGTATGTTCCAGACAAGCCAGGGTCAGATAGCAGGGAATCCGAGCATTTTATAGTAAAGCTGAACTATAATGAAAACCCAGATCATTATCAGAGTCATTATGGTTGAATTAATAGTAATTTTTAGCTCATATGACTGAAGAACCAGTGAGCTCCTACCATTGCAAGGCATATTAGGCAGATTTTAGTAAGCTTGGAAGTAAATTTATTTATATAGTGCCTTTCACAAATCACATAAAAACAAATATACAATAAAATAAAATGAAATGCCACCTGATTGCTACTTTTAAAAAATTAACCTTAAGGTATTTTTTGACATCTGCTCAGTTTATAGATGATAGAAAGGAAGTCAGTGTTCCAAAGAAGGGGGCTACAATTGCAAAGGCTCTGTCTCCTTTAGGTTTTAGTCTAGATTTGAGGATAACAGGGATAACAAGGCCTGATCATAAGACCTGAGAGTCCCGCTGGTGACATATGGCTACAAAAGTTCAGTTATGTTGGAGGGCACTTCACCATGCAAGGTCCTAAAGGTGGAAAACTGAATTTTGAATTGAATTCTGAATCTAATGGGGAGCCGTGGGGTCAGCAGAGGTGTGTTGTGAGAGCACTTGAAGGATCTGTTGCAGCATCGTTTTTGTGCAAGCTGTAGACCCAAGGAGGTTTTACTGAGGGAGACGAAGACTGAGTCGCAGTGGTTCAAACGAGATAAAACAAAAGTATGAGTTAGATATACATTTAGATATAATACGGGGAGGTTTACTGATATTTCTTAATTGATGAAAACAAAAACGAACCAGACCCTTAACCAGTTCTTTATCAGAACTCGCCCCCGGGTTGCTTATGTGTACTTTAACGTAGCTAGAGAGCAATCCTGGATTTCCAATAACCCGGGGAACCAGGCTGTCTGGGGCATAAATAATGATCTCTATATTTTTATTTTCATTCAGATGGAGTAAATAATCTAACATTCATGATTTTTTTTTAACAGTTCAAAGATTTTTTAAAGATAAATAATAATAAAAAAACAGGTTTAAAAGTGATGTAAAGCTGAACATTACTGGCATAACATTGATAAGTGATGTTAGTAAATGATCACAAAAGCTGACATAAAGAGAGAAAATGGAATACAAGTGAAACAGGATCCAGAACAGAACCCTGTGGAACACTGTGTGTGATAATTTGGAAATAGATGTGGCTATTCACCCAAACTCACGGTCAAGGTTTTCCATTTCCATTTTCACAGCATAAACTGCACAATACTTAAAATTGAATTGTTTTTTTTATTATTTTATCACTGAAATCTGAATAAGTGAAAAATATCTCTTGTTCTTTGTTCCTCTCTTAGCAGCTTGCAAATTAGTGCCACAAAGACTAAAAGCAACTACACAAAAACAAGAGGGAGTCAGATTTAATCCTAGACCAGACACTGTGTTTTTGGGCATGAGTCAAGAATCAATTTGCTCATCAATACTGACAAATACACATATAATGGGATAGAATCCTAGATCTTTATAAGGCTGTGAGATCAGCACAGGATCACGAGAACAGAAGGTGGTCACACTGAGCCAGACAGCAGTTGCTACACAACGTGAGAGCTGCAGGTTTTGAAAAACGCACATTAGCGCTCTGGCTAAAATCCCCTTTTTTATTTAACTTCTCTTGTCCTGCTCATTAGCTTGTTGGATAACCGAACACTTGCTGTGTAAAAGCGCTGTGCTCACATCAATTTGCAGGATACATAATTAATTGCTCAGCTGCAGACCATTAAACAGCATGTAAACATACCTGCAAGTGTCACTGAAATCCAGTTAGAATCTGTTGTGCTTTCAAATCACAACTTGCAACACAGTTTGCAGTTACTGCTACTTACCCAAAATATAGACAAAATACTTCTTCCTTTTTAATAATGAAAAAAGAGAAAATTTAAAAATGTTACAATGACTGCAAAAAGAGGTAATGAATGATTTTATGATTATATATATTTTTGCACTGCAGTCTAGTCATCTGCACATTCAACAACCATTTCTTTTTATTTATTTATTTATTTCTCGGTAAAAGCGTTGTAGAATTTATTGAAAACACAGCTAGAGTTTCACTTTTACAGTTATTTGTTTGTATTCAGGTGTGTGATTGAGCAAAATGTCATACCTCTCCAAAGCATAACTGAACAGCGCAGACAAAAGAAAAGAGTGTGAGCTAAGCAAAAAGAGACTTTTGCAAAAAGTGCAATTTAATGGAGCCAAGACACAAAAACTATCATAAAAAGCAGAAACAATTCAAAGATTAGCTACAACACTGAGACCAGGCTGTTCTCCAGTTCGCTATCAAACGACTGCCGGTAGTGTCAGCATTTTTTAATACCCACAGCACTTTTACTGGCCCTAAAGGATCCCCTGTGACTGTGGCTAAAACTGTCTCCCTGTAGAGGTCAAGTAGGGTCACTACAGTTTGTGGCAACACTTACGATGATAAACTTGTTTTACTCTTGTTTTGGGTAATATTTCCCACCTGTTAGGTTGCAATCTCGGCAATGGCTGGTATCCTGAAGCAGCTGAAACGACTGAGTAAGAAAGTGGCCGTAAAGCCATCAGATATCAGTGAGTTTACGTCCAAATGCACACAATCAACCACCAACTACATTATTCAGCTTTCATGTTTATTTCTAAAGCAGGATTTTTAGTTTCGAACTTTAATAAGATAATAGTTATAATCAGTTGAAATCAACCACTTTGAAACAATAACATCTAAATTTGCTTTAAAAATTGCTATAAACCACAAGAGCTTTCCACCGCAAACACACATTCCCCCACAAATAAGACTAATAGCACTCTTGTGTATGAGTGTAAAGGGTGCTTTCTGTTATTGCTTTGTATTTGTAGGTGGGATCGAGGAAACTGATGGGCTGTGCGTGGGGGATCGGGAGGGAAATCGCTGGCTGCAGTACGACAGCAACAACCTACCTCTGACTCAGGAAAAGTGGGACTCTCAGTGTTTTGTGGAGAAGACACACTGGGGATACTACTCGTGGCCGAGGTGAAGACCCTGACTGAGAGATGAGGCGTTGGATGTAGAAACTGAAAGGCTGATTAACTGCTTGCTTGCAAGGAGCTAAGTAGCTGATTGACTTAACTGCGTGGTTGATTTGATGCTTGGCTTTGTGGCATTGTGACCACGTTTATGCGTGTGTGGCTAAGTGCCGAATGACGCGGCTCTGAGTGGATGGATAACTAGCAGGGTGTTGAACTCGCCTTCTGTCACGGCCTGTCCCAGATAAGGCTGACGGAACGACTTACTGTCTGGCCTAGATAGAAGAATTGATGTATAAGTATAGAGCTGGGTGCCTGTCTTCTGTCTTGGTATTCAGACGCCTTGCTGACTACTGACTTTATAATCATTCATTTATCCTTGCTGCTTGTTTGAAGACAGTATGTGTCTATCCAGATTTTTCCTTTGTGTTGTTATCTATAAATCATCGCAGCCTCTTCTTTGTCTCCTGCTCCTTTCAGAGAAATGATGATCTATGCATCTTCGGAAAAGCCAAAAGATGACCTGCCATACGAGGAGATGAGTGAGGTGCGTGCTCATACAGGGCCACACACAGAATCATTCAGCGAAGCCTCTCTATACCTATTATTACATTTTGGCTGTGTTTGTGTGTCACACAGGGTGAAAAGATCATCTTTGAATACTTCTCGGACCCAGAATTTATTGATCAGCTGATCGAGTTTCTCTCTCTGGAGGATCGGAAAGGAAAGGACAGCTTCAACCCTCGACGTTTTCTCCTCTTCAAGGTGCAGTTGTCATCCTCAATCGATCTGACAGACCTTATACAAAGTAGTGACGCAGCATAATGACACTAGCCAAGGCTGAATCGAACTCCACAGTGCTGCATTTTCTATCATCAACTTTTGTGATTCATTTTTCTCCATCATGCAGCGGTTTACTTGCGTCAAACAAAACCCTGCTTTCCTTTTTTCTCCCTTTTTTCCTGGTAAAAATACACACACACAAACTCACATGTTCATGCTTGATTGGCAGGGGCTCTTTCGTAACTATGGTGACGCATTCCTGCCATTACTACGGCCTCACCTGGAGCAGCTTGCCAGTGACCCCCATGAGAGCTCCCAGCGCTGTGTGTGTGAGATTACTGCAGGGTTAATCAGAGGCAGTAAACACTGGAGCTTCGGCAAGGTACTGGACACACACACACACACACACACACACACACACACACACACACACACACACACACACACACACACACACACACAGTGAGAAACGTACACACTGCACCACTTTTTGATAAGAAGAGTCAATATTAATAAAAACTTCCATTATTGTGTATGTGTGTGCGTGTGCCTCAGGTGGAAAAGTTATGGCAGCTTTTGTGCCCTTTGATCAAGACGGCATTAACCAACATCACAGTGGAAACCTACACAGACTGGGGAACCTGCATCGCTACTGCTTGTGTGAGTTGCTCACATGCATACAAATCCACTATAGTGAAGATAACTCAGGGCTTGTTATAAAAAGTAGGACATTTTTTTGTTTAATTGCTAAATAAGATCAGAAGCTGATATTTTAAAAGTCTACAGAGCATGTGAAAATTGTCAGATTTGCCTTGACGACACCTTTTAAAGCACAAACTCTTCCTTGCTATTCTATTATTGTTCCTTTATGGTAGTGCAGTGCTGGCTCACATTTGTACTATTGTATGCATTGTATGTGAAAACAACTGATTGACTATGTTTAGTGTTAATGCGAGTATGCTACCCTAACAAGTAAAACCAAGTTGAGATATTAGATATTAGGTCTGCTAAATCTATGTTTATTAAGCATTTATACTCACCAGGCAGAGGACTGTACTCAGATAGGCTGCGGTATTTAAGCGATGCTTAGCTGGTACTAAGGGGCCCAGAGTGTAGAAAGAAATGCAGTCTGCCCGTTCTCCTGTGACATCAACAAAGCATTTTTTCCCAGAAGCTGCTGCTCACTGGATATTTTCTCTTTTTCAGACCATTCTCTGTAAACCCTAGAGATGGTTGAATCAGCTTTCTCCCCCATTCTGATTAAATTGATCTCTAGGTCACCTTGATCATGTCTACATGCCTAAATGCACTGGATTGGCTGATTAGGTATTTGTATAAATGACAGTCCATTTAGCTGCATTATTGACTGTGTTATTCATTACACATTCCTTTGAATTAAACAGAATGGCTTTGCTTACCATAACCTGTTCTTGCCTTTTCTTATTGGAGCATAAAACGTGCTGTTTGGAACAATGAGGGCATAAGGCTATACTTGAGCTATCCAGTTTTTTTATTATGATTATGCAAAAACAAAACAATAAAAAGCCAATGAAAATTATTTTTGTTCGTATTGAATGCTGTCCAACAGGAGGGAAGAGAACCCAGGAAACTCCACTGGCTGTTTGAGTTGCTGATGGAGAGCCCCCTCAGCGGAGAGGGCAGCTCATTCAGAGATGCCAGGTAATGTATGTGTATGCATGATAACTGCATACAAAGTATTTGCAGTATTTAAGAGGTTTCTGATTTCAGGCTGCAGTAGTAACCTGAGCTGACGTATGCTGAGCAGACATGCCCGCAATAACACAACGACCCCCCATTCTTCCATCTGCCCCCTCTCTTTGTCTCTGTCAGTTTGCTGTATGTGCTTCAGGGAGGTCTGGCTCAGCAGCAGTGGAGAGTTTCTGAACTGCTGCACAGGCTGCTAGCCTACCTGGAGCCCAAACTCACCCAGGTGTATAAAAATGTCAGGGAGCGCATTGGCAGGTGAAGAACTTATTCTGCATTACATAATTGTGTCTAAATGAGTTAATCTCATTAGCTTGTGTGTACTGTTTGGGTTGTTCAAATTAGAGGCTCGTTATTTATCTCTAACTCTGTCTCATCTGCTCCTGTACTGTATTTCCCTCTCATCTCTACCCTTCCTGCTCCCTTACCCTTTTTCTGCTCTTTTCTCTCCAGTGTCCTGACCTATATCTTCATGATAGACGTGGCTCTGCCCCACACCCGGCCCACTACCTCCCCCCATGTGGCAGAATTCATCACACGGGTCCTAGAGCGACTCAAGCCCCTCACAGCGGAGCCGGAGATCCACAACCACGTACACGAGGAGAACACCCAGGAGACAGATGAGCGCACCCAGGCTGTCAAACTACTCAAGACGGGTCAGAATGTGGATGAAAAGAAGTAAACTGTGTGTCTTTTAGGCAGCAAGGCCAGGGACAGACAGTGGCTGCATGTCTCTCTCTCTCTCTCTATCTCTCTTGCTATATAAGCTTGTTCTCTTGGTGAAATAGACAGTCATACTAAAACTAGATTGACCAAATTAAAAGCTGTGATTCTTCATTGATTTCACCTTTCAAATTTATTTTAAACGGTAGTGAGGTGTAGATCGATAGGAAATTTCGCCCGTGTGTGTTCAAGCATGTCAAAAAGGAATTATGGAAAGGAGTCCAACTCAATATTTGGATAGGTCTCTTTAGTATAATATGTAATTTGTCCAGGTCACATAAGGAAGTCATTTAAACTACATTTCATATTGATTTTGCTTTCGTCATAGAGGCTAGTCTAATTTAACCAATTGTATTCAGGCAAAATGAAATTTCAAGCATTCAGAAGCAAATTGTCTTTTCGATGAAGGAGTGTTCCTGCATAACATTTATAGTGGAAAGACAATGCAGCAAAGAGTCAGAAGTATGAATTTGCCATTTTTGAGTCTAGCTGTGTTGTGTTGGCACAACCTACATAAATATGAACTACAATTTGATTACAAAGATAGTAGCTTGCTGAAATGAAAAGAATAAAAATTCAAAATTTGAAGTGATGTAGGTGAGCAATTGAATTTATTAGTTAATTGTATGGCTGAGTAATGTATTATCCAGACAAAACAGATAAAGAGTTGCAATTGTTACCAGCATTGATTAAAAACATATATAAGGTGTTACTAATAAAAATGTAAATAGCTAGCTGAAATAGAAATACGTGAAACGATCTAAGGAAAGTATGAAAACCTTAAAAGTAGCAGTTTAATTGTTGTGAATTAATAATCAAAATAGTTAAAACCGCTAATATCAGAATCAGAATCAGAATACTTTATTGATCCCTGGGGGAAATTATTTTTTGTTACAGTGCTCCATTTTAAACCAACATTAAGACAAGAAAGACAAGACACTAACTAAGAATAGTACAATATATACATATATATACATACATACATATGTATATATATGTATATATTGTACTATATTCTATATAGTACATATTCTATTCTGAATATTCTATTCAGTAATTCTATTAGTACTATATTGTACTAATAGAATTACTGATTAAAAAAATGAAAGTGGTATTTCAACATAAAGATAAAAATGAGCAGGCAGGTGGGCAGACGACATGAACACAGAGGTCAGAGGTCAATTATTTATATTATTGTGTATGAATTTTCTAATTTACTGAAAATCACATGTTAAGGGAGTAATACCTTCAAGTCGCAGATTAATCATTTAAATAGAAAAAAAGTTAACAGTCATAGTCAGCTCAACTGTCTAACCCTAAATAGTAATTCACATTCAGTTATAATGAGGTAAAATACATGCTTTTGAACATGAGAGGTTTTTGTGATTAAATGATTCTTGAGACCATTATATAGATTACATTAGATGAAAGAGGATAGGCACCACTGGCAAAGTTTTATAATGTTAAATACTTTAAACTAATACCTATGCAGAATGTTTTTCCAGTGAAAGATAGAGAGACACATATGCAAACCTCTACATATAAAAATTACCTAGCAATTGAGGATAGAATGTTATTTGAACTTAAAGATTTTGTAACTATTTTTGCAGATTTTATTGTATTACAGTAGTCACGCCTGCTTCGTTTTTTTTTTGTAGCTTGCCACAGACTGAATTTAGATCTCATTTTTTTGCCTCAGTATTTGTGCATTGCTGCTCTTTCGGTTTCTGTTATTACTGTAATCTCCATTATACAGACAAATATCTGGCTGTGGAATTATACAAGTCATTAGATACTAAATAATGATAGATTGTGTTTTATTACCAGAGCCACGCAGCTCCAGTTCTGTGGGGGTTTTTTATCATTTGCCAGCAATTCAAACTCTCCTTGTGTGTTTATGTGTGTATATATGTGCTATTTGCAGTCTTAAAATGGCTGATGACGAGTGCAGGGCGAACCTTTACCACTCCTGTTCAACAGCAGCTACAGCTCCTGCCTCTACTCTTCAAGGTAAGAACAAACACGCACACACACACAGGTTCTAGCACAGCATTATTACCCACTCAATCTTACTTGCCCATTAAACTCAATTTCTCTCTTCATTTACTCAAAATGGTGCGTTGCTCCTTGTCTTTCTACCTCTCTCCCTCTCTCTCTCTCTGTTTTCTCTCTCCCCCTGCAGATTGCCCCGGTGGAGATTGATGAGAGCTATGATGAGATGAAGCAGGATGCACGCACGTGTCTCTCTCTCATGTCCCAGGGCCTGCTGTATCCTGAGCACATCCCTCTGGTTTTGGCTGCACTGGAAGAGGTAATATGTACACACAAATCCAGAAATACTCACAAAAGCACACACTCACAACTGCCTCACCTGCCTGCTGTCAATGTTCCAAGCCTAATCTCCCAAGGTATTGTGTTAGACTAAAAACAACCTATGCTATTTTAATTAGCTCGCAGAATTTCTGCGGTGAGTTTTTATGTGAGTGGTACCCCTGTTGTGAAATAGCGGTTCTAAAACTACCTTCATATCAAAGGGATGAGGAAGCATTGCAACATTTTTTTAGTTTCACCTTCACCTAAACATAAATCTTTTATGTTCTGGGAAGTCCTGGGTGTAAACAGTTTTTTAAAGGAATAGTTTCATTTGGTGGGAAATCCTTACTTTATTGCTTTGTTTTATTTTTGATCGAACACCAAAAGGTTTTCATGTGGATCTGGTGCTGTGCACAATTTTATTTATTTATTAACCTTTATTTAACCAGGAAGATCCCATTGAGATTAAAAACCTCTTTTTCGAGGGAGACCTGGCCAAGATAGGCAGCAGCAGATGTCTCACAGTTACAGAAATTACTCAAACACAGGCAGCAACAACACACATGCAACAATAAGTGAAAGAATACAAATAAAATAAAAAATAAAATTCAATAAAATTCAAATAAAAATAAAAAAGTCAGTTAAAATGACAATCAATCTAATTGAAACAGTTACATGTTATGGACTTGGCCTCAAGGATTTGTAGTTTAGATTTAAAAGCACTTAATGAATTCAGTCATTTTCCATTCCTTCTGCAGTTTGTTCCAGGCCAAGGGTGCTAAATGGACAAAAGCTCTTTTACCAAGTTCAGTTCGGGCAAATGGAACAGAAAGCAACAAGTAACCATGCGGACAAAGAGAATACCGACCAGCATGTTTCATTACAAGCAGGGAACATATATAAGAAGGCAGCAACCCAAGTATTGCCTTAAATATAAAACTGTATAAATGAGAGTTCCTCCGACTTACCAAAGCAGGCCATCCTACCTGAGAGTATAACTCACAGTGGTGAGTCTGAAATTTACAGTTAGTGATGAACCTCAGAGAAGCATGATACACAGAATCAACCATTCGAAGACATTGAGCAGAAGCATTCATATATAGAATATCACCATAATCCAGCACAGGCAAGAATGTTGCAGCAACAAGCCGCTTCTTTGTATTAAAACACAACTTATTTTGAAAATAAAATCTCAGTTTTAACTTCAGGTTTTTCACAAGATTCTCTACATGTGGTTTGAAGGTAAGCGAGTCATCAATTAAGATTCCCAGATATTTATAGGTGTGAACCAACTCTATTTTATTACCTTCAAGAGTAGTTACTGATGGGATTGTTTGGGCTCGTCTCCTTGATTTAGAAAACAACATGAGCTTTGTTTTGTCTGCGTTGAGAAAAAGTTTAAGCTGAAGTAATGAATGCTGGACAGCAGAAAAGGCTTTCTGCAAGGAGTCAATGGCTTGGACAAGAGTTGAACCACAGCTGTAAATAACTGTATCATCAGCATAGAAGTGCAAGTTTGCATCTGGCACATGTAGACTAAGATTGTTTACGTAAATGATAAATAGAAGGGGACCTAATACAGAACCCTGTGGCACTCCGTTGTGCACTGTAACAAAGTCAGAACATAGACTGTCAGATTTAATGCACTGAGTCGTGTTACTGAGGTAGTTTGAGAACCATGCCACTGCTCTCCCAGAGAGTCCTGACTGGAAGAGTCTAAGTTTTAAAATACAGTAATCAACAGTGTCAAACAATGAAAAGTTGCAGATCAACAACTGTTTATGGTAATTTGTAGGCAGCAGAAATTTGATACAGACGTTCAGAATCGATTGTAACAGGTTTTGTAACCTAACCCTAATACTGACTTTTCATGCAGAGTCATCATCAGGTCTGAGCTTTAATTTATTAAGGTTTATAAGCACATACACTACACTGAGAAAAGTACTGTTCTGCCTACAGTGCCATGAAAAAGGTTTATTTACCTTTAATAAATGAAATAATTTATTCGATATTAATGCCATTCACTCCTACATAGTTTACTGAAGCATGTCTTACCATCTTGGCTACCCCTCTGGAGTATTTATTTGTACATGCTGACAACTCTCAAATCTGATTTGTAAAACAAAAAGCTCAGCACGGTAAACTAGCCCTGAGATGAGGCTTTAAACCTTTTTTCTTAGCTGCTTCATGTTTGGCTGCACATTCATCACTGATAAAAGCAGCTGAAATGAGCTTCCTTAAAGGGGAGGCTAGCCTTAGCCTTAGTGATAGGATGATGGCCTTGGTCATTTAGAAGGTACTTGGAGTAGAGCCACAACTCCTCCACATCGAAAGGAGTCAGTGTTCTGGATATGCCTCACCGACAGGAGGCAGAACCAGGATGCCTTGAGGACATTATGTCACTTTACTGGTTACTAGGAATTAATTGGTATCCCCCAGAAGAGCTGGATCAGGTGGCTACGGGGAGGGAGATGTGGCTGTCCCAGGTAACCTGAACCCAGATGGATGGACAGATGGATGAAAAATTTTCCTCATTAAGTTATATTTTAGTTTATGGATACAGATGGTCAAGAGTCATGATAAGAATGCCTGTTTACATATTTATTATGATAACCATTGATTTGGATGATAACGAGTAGATATTTGTGAAATCTTGTAAACCCCAGCTGACAAGCATCAGGAAACAACATAAATATGATATATATTAGCCCGTTTGTTTGTTTATTAGGTCTTTGCTGGTATGGCCAGCACCAGATTCCAAAATGTCTTTCTTCTGTTGCAATCTGTGTTTTTATTTTGCATTAAAATGTGGACAGTGTAACCAAATGCACCAAAGTGGTGTAGAATGTGGTATAGAATATGGTAGGTGTATACGGTATACCCTTATTTATACACATTCTGTGTATATTTATACTTAGTGAAATAGATGTGCAATTATGAATATGTTGGCATACTTATATTGCGTAGGCACAGCCTCACAGAGTCATCCACATGCTTCTTGAAAGATTTTAATTGCATGAAAAGAGAAAGTATTACATATAGATGTTGTGTACTCGAGTTTATATATCTTTTATGAGCAATATATCACCTTCAGGGCCTTTCGGGCATCAGTACAAACTCCAACTTGTTTCTCATTATCTCATCCCTTTTTTCTCTCCTCTCTCCTTAGATGGCAGGCAGCAGGTCATGGCATGCACGTTTCTCAGTGCTGACCTACCTCCAGATCATGGTTTTCTACAATTTGTTTACTCTGCTCAGTGTGCCCGCTGAGGTTCTCCGCATTCGAAAACTGGTGATGCAGCTGCTGCTAGATGAGCAGCTTGAGGTAACGTATTCACAAGCGCTGGTTTAACACAGCCCCTGGGATCTCTGTCAGGAGATAATAAAGGGCTGCTTTTCTAACCTAAACCTTAATCCATCTTTTCCATTCACAGTTATTGCTTAAAAATAACAGTCTGTCTCAGTGCTCACTGTAGTTACAGGGATGTTGATTGAGTACTGTGGCTGCCTGAAATCTCTTTGTCTGTGGCAGCTTGGACGATGTAAAAATAACATTCAAGCTAAACCCAAAATAATTGTTTATTTGTCTTGACTTTAAATCCTCTAAATTACTTACTAATGTTTATTTATTGAATCGAATTAAAAAAAAGCTTTACAACTGGTTCTCGGAGAACAGAAGTCTCTTGAAATATTGAGTAATGTCAGCTTTTGAGCAATCAATGTCCCACTTGTCTTGCTTTTAAACCCTTTAAACTGTCTACGTTTATTGATCTGGATGTACAGCACAGGTGAAAATCAATAACCCCTGCACTCCAATTGAATTGTCTAAATTACCAACACAGGTCCTTCTCTTAATATTTTGTTAACTGTGTGAGTGTAGAGTTGATTAATGCTTTGTCCTCGTATCACTGTCTGTTACAGTGCCTCAACCATCACTCAGAGCTTATTCATAATTTATGCAAAGTGATGCAGGAAGGCAGTGATGTTCTGCAACTGAATTTTACATCAGCTCAGCTCAGCATCTATCCCTCCTCCTCCTCCCCTTCCTTTGCTTATATCTGTCCCGTGTACCTTGCTGTTCACCGATCTCCTTGGGCTCGCCTCCCTTAATAAATTGCACATGCATTCCTTGCCTCTAAAAATGCCTCGTGTTCTCCACAGCACTCTTTATTTGTCAGTTCTGATCTTCAAGGACCTGTTTTTTCCTCCCTCTTTCTCTCCTTCCTGTCCCGCCTTTCTCCTTCTCATTGTAGGTGAGGGACATGGCATGCACCACCCTCAGTGGTTTACTGCAGTGCCAGTTCTTCCCTCTGGACTCCAGTCTGCAGACACAGCTCCAGACGCTGAGTCAGACTTCCCTCCCCAAGGCCCGAGGGGAGCTGGCCTCTACAGGTACACACACACACATTTCCGTGCACGTCACAATTGCACAGTGAGGCAATCACAATAATACTTGCCCTATTACCCTTTCTTATCCCAGGGGAAATGTGAACCTTGAGATTCGAAGAGCTATTTCAACTCTCCCTTTGTGTGTGTGTGTGTGTGTGTAGATTTAGTGCGGCGCCATGCTGGAGTGCTCGGCCTCAGTGCGTGCATCCTGTCGAGCCCCTATGATGTCCCAGACTGGATGCCTCAGATATTGATGGACCTGAGCAGCCATCTCAATGACCCACAGCCTATAGAGGTGCGCGCACGCATTAGCCCCACCACACACACTCATATATAAACATCTAGCTCAAAACAGTGTGAGCTGAAAGAATACAATTTCATTGTCCAATTGAGGAGAAAATTGTGTCTTTGGTCTTACTTCAGGCATGAAGAATACATACAATGTAATCCGTAGAGCAGAGTTTGAATAATACATTATAGTGGTGTGGAGCCAATGATGACGATGGTTTAGTGCCTCTCCCATAGGAAAGTGAAAAAGATGAGAAAGAAAATCCAATAAAATACAGTTAAAATATTGTATTTGTAAAAATATTGATTAACATGTCTGTTACCGGAAAGATTAGTCGGAAAAAAATAGAATCTGGTAGAAATATTATATTTTGCCCATTATAGTAAAGGACACATATGTTGGTTACTGTAAATCATAGGCTGTATTTAA
The DNA here is from genome assembly GCF_000239375.1 of Pundamilia nyererei. Lineage (NCBI taxonomy): Eukaryota > Metazoa > Chordata > Actinopteri > Cichliformes > Cichlidae > Pundamilia > Pundamilia nyererei. Next base: position 2,833,341 of record NW_005187470.1, read on the forward strand.
AAGGTGGAGATATCCATAATGATGATATCCGTATCCATGAGCTCCTGGTGTTCATATTTTCACGTGTCAAAGTAGGATCGTGGCCCCCCATTTGGGGTTATTTGGAGTCAGAGATGTCAGTGTTTGGCAAGTCAACGGAGTGCTAACTTATCAGTCTATACTAGCAAACTTGGCTACCAACTTTCCGCACAGTGTCATCCTCACAGTCATGCTGCCAATTAGCACGATTGCTGCAGAATCACTAAACTACTGTGAACCACATCCAAATACATAGGTAATCACAGATACAAGTAAAATACACGTAAAAAAAAAAAAAGTCAGGAAGGTGTTCTTATCATCTCATCATCATCAGATTAATTACTGACTTTCCTTCTTTGGCCAAATAACTTTATACTTCGTTCTTAGCTAACTAGAAACAACAGTTTCTAACAGTGTGCAATGAATAAATTATTTTTCCAAATTGGTTTTTAATTATTGTAAACAGTTTAGATCGTTGCTGCAAATATTTTCAGCTGCTAATCTGCATTTTACATTATGTGTCTCTAGATAGAGGATTTACCAGCCAAAACAGGAACTTTTGAATTTGCAGTTCATGTACTTAAACTTAAGTGTAGGCTTCATTGTAATAGATAGTGGCTGTAATCAAGGGTGGGTATGAGCGTTCACTGTTCAAAACAAATGAAGCAAGAAAAACAGTTGCTATCAACATTCGTTTTATTGCAGGACTTTACTACAGACTATAATGGAATTGTTCCACTACCGAGAAACAGCACATCACTTTGGGCTCATGTATATTAGTTTACATAAAAGTTTGGCCTTGAATCATGCATTACATCTTGTTTATCTAGAAGCCAAATATCTTTACATTCACACTTGAGAAATAACAATCCTATTTTCCCTGCTGTGGTTGCCAGATTAAAAATTATTCTGTTACCTTTTTATTATACATACCAGTGTATGGAAAAAGACAAACGCGGACAAACTCTCAGGCCTCTGGTACAGAGCAGTTAACAGTTATATAGACTGCATATACCACATAGAGCTATATACTGCATATTTTTTAATAAAAAATACTTGTTTGCATTGAAAAGGGGAAGATTATTAACTACTCATAAAGTAACTGTTTGTTAATACACTTGGATGTATGCTCTGTTGCATGTGTTGTGTGAAGGCACCATTTCTATATGATCCCAGGCATGTTTTTCTGCATTGTGTTCTATAAAAATCTAGGATGCTTTCACACTTGGTCCCTTTCAGCCCTCTTAACAACTCAGAGCTATTAGTCAGCATTTTTTGCGCATATGTAAACACTTCAACTGAACTCAGATGAAGGCATGAGAACACCAGGTATTTCTCTTTCTCCCACATGCACACAGCAGTGGAGGAAACATTGGCTCCCTTTAAGTCATTTTAGTCATACCAAACCTGTAAAAGCACTCTGCTGAAAATGCTGTTAAATTAAATATGATACAAACGCCTAACTAGTGGACTGCAGCTAATGATTATTATTCATGATGGATTGATCTGCGTCGTTTTTCTACTTTAGTCAATTTTTTTGTTTTATAGAAATTCTGAAAATAATAAGTACCATCAGACTGCCCTCGTTGGTCTTTTTTTAATTATGAAGACTGAGCTGTGTCCTTTTAAAAAGACTAATAAGTGATCGTGTCCCTAATTTCATGATACCTTCATTGGTCAACAAAAAGCAGATACCAGTTTATCTGTGATTGGTCGATATCAGCCAGCTGATGTATCACCAGGGCTTTAGCAACGAGGCAGATAATTGTATTTTTTCATGAATGGGATGTTGAGCTTTGTCAGCGTGTAGAGGACCAAATGTGCAGTGATGAATCATGCTCTAAAAATGATACTTAAGATGTATGTTTATTTTTATTCTTGGATGCTAAAAAAGTAGCTTTGCATGATTCATAGTTCAGATCATTACTTATTTACCAAATATTTACCATATATGTGGCCTTGTTGCCACATCTCAGTTCATATTCTGTGTAAAACAAACTCTTTTAGGTCCCTTCCTCCCTCCTTTAAGCCATTTTTGTTCTGATTGGCTGCCCTTCACATGAAAACAGCAGTTTGAACAGGTCTCATGTGTTCACAGCCAAAGCGCCAGCCACTAGAGCTCTGTAGGATATCATACAGAGCTAACATTGGAAAAAAATATTGCATCATAGAGATTTCAGTCTTCATACAGGTTTAATATGAGCATCCACAATGTTTTCGATGAAAGACAGCAGGAAAAAACCCAATAAAGTCCAGTAAAGCTGATAAACTCACTTGTGTTTTGTGGTGTTGTTTCTAAATGTGCATACTGCATTCACCTAGATTATGTTTATGTATGATGATTTTGATTTTCTTACCCAAAGATGACGGTGAAGAAGACCTTGTCAGAATTTCGGCGTACTCACCACGATAACTGGCAGGAGCATCGACAGTGCTTCACTGACGATCAGCTGCTCGTGCTCACAGACCTGCTGGTGTCACCCTGTTATTACGCCTAGACAGAAATTTCCTGCCTTCCCAGGTCTTCGTAAGCCATGTAGGACCACTACCAGAGAAATTAATTACACAACGGCTGGGAACTCCAGTCTTGTGCAGCCTGTAAAATAATATCTGATAATACTAGCAGGGCGCTCTCCCGCTGGAACCTCACTTGCCACCGTTGGCCTTCACTAAACCCAGCAAGTAAGCAATCCTGGGCAAAATGGTTTCAAATTTTTAACTAGCATGGTATTTTTAGTCAAAGGTGGCCACTTTAGAGGGAAAGGTTTGGTTTATATTGAAAAAGTCTTTTTATTGCTAATCATCATTGTTCCGGTATGTACTTTTAAAAGAGTTCTAACTTGTGCACGTTATTAAATACAAGGAAGACATTCCTTCATGATAATGTTCATGTGTGAAATTATAAATATATATAAATGTATGCAATATAGGCAGCACGGTGGCACGGTGGTTAGCACTGTTGCCGCACAGCAAGAAGGTGTTCCTGAGTTCAATTCCACCATCAGGCCGGGGTCTTTCTGTGTGGAGTTTGCATGTTCTCCCCGTGTTTGCGTGGGTTCTCTCCGGGTACTCCGGCTTCCTCCCACCGTCCAAAGACATGCAGCTTGTGGGGATAGGTTAATTGGATAATCCAAATTGCCACTAGGTGTGAATGTGCGAATGAATTTGAGTGTGAATGGTTGTCTGTCCTTGTGTGTTAGCCCTGCGACAGACTGGGCTAACACACTGGGATAGGCTCCAGTGCCCCCCGCGACCCTGAAAAGGATAAGCGAATGGATGGATGTATGCAATATATTTGTGAAATTGTAATCTAAAAATTATCGTTGTTGTATTTCTACAGCTATATTGTATCCAACACTTATAAAGCTATTTAAAAGCACTCATGATATATAATACCTCATATTGACATTAATTATATCATTTATATAAATAAAAAGAAGAAATAAAAATTGTATATATCATATTAGATCATAAAAATCTGTGACCTGCAGTAACAATGGTGTCATATTTCTATAGGCCACATTTTGTCATGTTCTGCATTAGTTCTGCACTGAGAATTTACCGTGTCCTGTGAAATAAATGCATTATTTGTAAAGTGTGGTGCTTCTTTTTGAGTGTTGCATGTTTGCAGGGTTGGCTGACTGTATAAAGCACCAGCTGTTTATCTCTGTACAGCCATGTCACATAGCAGTACACTTCATTCTGTGCAGAGCTCAAATATAAAAGCTTCTTCTTGCGAGGATAGTTTTGTGCCACTGCGCCCTGTTACTAGAGCCTGTGCACATTAGCACCAGCGTAGCTAGACCCCCTTTACTGCTGCAGCCTAGTAAAATCTCAGGTCTGAGTTTTAACAAGTTCCTGTATGTCGCACAGGAGTCATTTAGATTTAGATTAAGACATGAAAAGAGCAGGGTTTTTGTTTTTTTGTTTTTTTGAATGCACAATGTCAAAAAGCTTTTAGTGCTAAAACTTGAAATATATTCTACAGTTGAATGCGCGAAAGACTTAAGTGTCTAAACTTTGTGTTTGACTTATTTTCATAGATTATATATTAATAATTATCCATCTGTTTTCTTAACCCCTCATCTATGTCAGGGTTGTGAGGGACTAGAGCCTATTCTAGCTTTAAATTGGGTGAGAAGGAGGGTAAACAGTGGACAGATCACCAGTCCATCAGGATATATTTACTCACTGGCTACTTCATTAGGTTCGCTTGTTCAATAGCTTATTAACATAAATATCTAATCAGCCAGTCACATGGCAGCAACTGAGTTTAGCATGCAGACATGGTCAAGAAGGACTGCTGAATCTCAAACTAAGAACCAGCATGGGGGGAAATGGTTATTTTAGTGACTCTGAACATAGTTGTATGTCTTAGTATTTCAGAAACTGCTGATCTACTGGGAATCCCTACACAGCCATCTGTAGGGTTTACAGAGACAGGTACAAAAACAAAATATCCAGTGAGCAGCAGATCTCTCAGTGAAAATGCTTTGTTGATGCTAGAGGTCAGAGGAGACAGCTTTGAGCTGGTAGGAAGACATAGTAACTCAAATAACAACTCAGTACAACCACAGTAAGGAGGAGAGCATCTCTGAACACACAACACGTCGGACCTTGAAGTCCATAGGTTACAGGACCAGAAGACCACACCAGGTGCCACTCCTGTCATCTAAGAAGAGGAAATTGAGGCCACAATTTGCATGGGCTCTCCAAAATTGGACAGCAGAAGTTTGGAAATATTGCCTGATCTGATGAGTCTTTTTCTGCTTTTTTGGATAGTAGGGTCTAATGTAAACTACATGAAAGCTTGGATCTATTCTGCCTTATATCAGGGGTTCAGGTGGTGGTGCAATGGTTTGAGGGATATTTTCATGGCACACTTTGGGCCCCTTAGTGCCAACTGAGCATTGTTTGAAACCTGCAGCCTACCTCAGTATTGCTTCTGATGATACTCATTTTTTTATGTCCACAGTACGCTAAAGACTGTAACATTATGACTGTAAAGTAAGCAAAGGTAGGTTGATGTAGCAGAAGAAATAGCCACTTGTGTCCCACTGGGTGTGTGTGTGTGTGTTAAAGATGGAATCACAGTTCGAGCTGTCACTCTTTTATTCTGCTTGTTGATGTTTTTCTGATGCAGTCGTGTTGAATTTGATGTGTTTACTGTGCTGAGACGGAGGCAGGCAGAATGAGAAGCAGCCGATGCCGGCTCCCCTGTGCTAGAACTACTAATCTTGACACAGAGTAAGTAAAGGTTAGACTAAACAATGTGTGTTTGCTTAAAGTGATTTTCATGACAACTACTTCATCATAGCAGGAAGAGAGATAGGCTGTATTTAGAAAAGCTGCATTACCAGATTGGACAATTTTTTTTAGCTGTATTTATTACAGCGTTTCAACCGATTTGTCAAGTTTTAGATTTATTTTATTAAAGTTACTAAAAAAAACAAGGAAAAATAACTGGGGCGTCATCATATTTTAATTGCAATAAGGTTTTATTTTTTAATAAACGGTTCAGTAGAATACTTCAGGAACACATTAGACTAACCATAGCAAGACAGAAAAGAAAAGCCTACACTGACAATGAAAGGCTGTCATTTGTCACAGCAGTGCATTGAGCTGAACACTAACATTAACATGCTCACGGTGACAGTACTAACGGTGCTGATGTTTCTAAAGTTCTAACGTGAAATGTTTACAGTGTTTACCATGCTAACAAAGGTTAATTAGCACTTAATTTGCAGCTGCATCTGTCATTGTTTTTGTGTCTGATTATGAAACCAACTTAGAGCTAGAGTGTGCAAAAAACATGTGCCAACCCTAATTTCTTTACATTTTACTTCCAAGGAGCCAGATTTTCTTCAAATTCTTTAAAGTGAGCTTGAGCAGTAGTTCTCTAAAGGCCTTGTTCTTTGGACATGGGCTGCTCTTTCACTCACTTTAAGTCCAGTCCTTGTACCTGACCATTTTTAGAGGAATAAAAGAGCACCAGCAAGGTGATTTCCAAAGCGCTATTAGCTGAAAACTTGACATAGCTTGTCATGAATGTGCAGTGTGTCCTATCATTTGAGGGAAACTGGACAACTTGAGGAGAAAAGACAAAATATCTACAGCAGATAAACAGTATCTGAAAGTCATGTCTTAAGATATAGGAAAAAAATCTGATATATTCTCATATCCATCATGCAGTAATAGCTTCATTTTAATGATCTCACACTGCTAGACTGGCCTCTAGCAGTGTGAGATCAGCTTGACATAGAATAAAACAAAAGGCAGCCAACATCCAGAGAAGAGCTTTAAATGTCCTTCAACAAGCCCAGAGAACTATTCCTGAAGAATGCTTAAAGAAATGACGAGCTTGCCTAAGAGTTCAGTCATGTTGAATATTGACTTTCAAGCTTTATAGAATTATACTCTGCTTTTACATCCCATAGTATATTTCCATATTTCAATAAATCGATGTACCCATTTCCCCATTTTCTTAACAAAATATAAAGAAATGAGGGTTGGCTCAAGACTTTTAGCTCTATATTTAATAAACGTTAAACCAGACATGAAGCAGCTCAGGTTTGAGTGTTAAATGTTTAATAACTAATATGCAATAACATTAGCAATTCTTTGTCTCAACTTGGCTAGTCAATGCCAGATATTAAATACCTATATTTAAACCATATATATTGAAACTGTTCTGTAGGGATTTATATTGAAACTTAACTTGCGATCTGTACATTTTTGGTAATTTATGTTTTCTATACCAGTTTATGTTGAAGCAGCTTTCAGTGGATATTTATTTGCACTGAAATCCTGAACAAAATAACATTATTTAGTCAACTAATGAGGTCAACATGTCCCATCCTACATGTAACAAACATCTTTATTGGACAAGCTTACCTTAAACCCTGAGATCATGTGACGAACCCAGCCCAATATAGACATTTTTTAAAAATCAACTGCTGTTACTGAATTTTTCTGTCCATTTTCTAACCTCTCTCTTACTAAAGTTTCAAGAGAAAACAGATGTGTGTCTGAGTCCTCAGGCAGAAAAGTCCTCACGGCGTCAGCCAGCTGAAACAGGTACTCTGTATTTTTCCCGCTTGGACCGGTAGAGTTGATGATCTGATTGGCGATCTCCTCCAGGGGTGCGGGGCCGAGGTAGTTGGGATTGTCCTTGGAGCCGATGTAGATCAGCGTCTGGCTTGGCGAGCAAGTGAGTGATGGACGGGGGTGAAAGGTCACCGTGACGACCTGATAACCACCTTTTTCTCGGTAGTCGAGGTAGCGCTTCACTTCTTCCTCCCGGCCAGTCGGCAGTTTGTAGGCAACACCCCAAACACACCCCTGAGGAAAGCAAAATGGCTTAGAGGTCCATAACCTGATGACATTTTCTTAGGTACACCTGTTCAACTGCTTCTTCACACAAATCTAATTGGTGGCAGCATCTCAGTGCATTTAAGAATGTAGACATGGTAGACAAGAATACCTACTGAATTTCAAACTTACTGGTCTGAGTATTTCAGAAACTGCTGATCTACTGGGATTTTCTCACACAACGACCTCTAGGGTTTATAGACAATAGTTCAAAACAGAGAAAATATGTCAGTGTGGACCAAAATGTTAGAGGAATGTTTCCAGAGCCCTTTTGAATGTATGCCTTGAAGAATTAAGGCAGTGCAAAAAGGGTTCCAACCACTACCAATGCCCATGTCCTTAATAAAGTGTCCGGTAAATGTATTAGTATTTACATTTGATAAATGATGATATATAATCACCTTGCCTAAAGTCACAATAAAAGTCAAAATAAAAATAACTGACATAACCAATGTTATGTTCAAAAACACTAACCATACTCACACCCAGAAAATTATTATAATCAATTACTCTCTTGCTTCTACGCTGTGAGTATTTCTTATTGTATTTTATGTTTGCAAACATCCAAGGACTTTACCTTGGACTTCAAGAAACTATAATTGATAGTTTTCAGCATTTATTTCAAACTTATCACACTTATCAGTCAATTCTAAAAACGGATTCCTGCCATGCTTTACTACATCACAACTCATACTACAGTACTGTGCAAAATCCTCAAGCCACTCCTCATTTTTAGACATTTTGCTTTTAAGAAGTCAGACTTTCAAGTTCTTTTTTAAAGACATCTTGAGCAACAGTTCTTCAGGCTTTCTGAAGTCTTTCAAACTTTTTCCTTCTAGACATTGGCTGCTTTTTCACTCATTTTCATTCCAGTCGTTGATCATTTTCAGAGATTTTGTTGTTTTATTTTATTTGTTTGGTTGTCGCACCGAAACTGGATTGTTCAAATTGCCTTTAGTAAGTACAGACATGGTCAGGAGAGAGGTACAACATTGAGTATCTGTTGGCATCTGTGAAACACGGCTTAGTTGTGGTTTGGGGCTGCATTTCAGCCAGTGGTACTGGGTATCTTATCAAAATTATGTAATAATAAGCATTGAAAAGTACAGTCAGACTTTGATCCAACATAAAAACACTATCTGGGAAGCATTTGGCAACAGACTGCCACTGGAACACTATTAGACATGGATTGGCCTCCCCAGAGCCTAGACCTCAAGATTATTAAAGCAGAGTGGGATCACCTTGACAGAGAACAGAACAAAAGGCAGCCAACATCCAAAAAAAGACTTCTGAAACATCTTTAGACATCTGGAGAACTATTCCAGAAGTCTCTTTCCCATTTTCCTAGCAACATAAAAAAATGAGGGGTCACTCAAGACTTTTGTACAGTACTGTCTATAAGAGGTTACCTTCTTTCCTGCGCCGTTTTCACTCCTGTCTGCCTTGTAAAAGCACGAAACTCTGCAAAACTGTTTATAATTAAAGTATAGCACTTTCTATGTATGTAAGTGAACACAAAAAGTTCTCTCCGAAGTGGAATCCAATTTGTGCAGCTTTGTACACTGATCGCCTTCACACTCCAACTCTTGTCTTAATTATAGCCAATAAAACAAGAATACATAACAAGGTAGGTGGATTATGACCTTCAGGTAGTAATAATCTCTCATTACTGTGTAAATAACATGTAATTTTGTTTGCTTCCTGCAATGCAAACATCAAAGTGATGACAATAAAGGCATACGTCTTGTACCTATTATGTAATGAAGTTACCAGTCAATGAAGGAAAGAACAAACAAATGGGGGCTATTTTGAGTATGTAGTCCGTATTTATGGAAAAACATCAAGAATATGACCAATATAATTTCTTCTTTTCTATTATCGTTTCTTTCGTTTCCATTAATTTTTGATAATGAATGGTTCTGCTCATCTGTCAAGCTATTAATTGAATTTGTGGTTGGAATCACAAATTATTTATTTCTGACATCATAAAGACTTTTTAATACTGACTGATTAATAAAGGAATACGTCATGGGCACACTACAAAGAAATTGTTATTGCACCCTGATGTTAAGAAAGGGGGTATAACTCACCTCAGGATTCTCCACGAGTGTCACAACCCGGCCAGGCTGCAAAGAACACACAAACACACATAATAAATGGCTTTGTCATTAAATTGCAAGTTGGTTAGCACACATATTGCAGGAAATGGGATCTTTCTGAAAGGTTACAGGCACGGTGGGGGAAATAATTATTTGATCCCCTGTTGAATTTGTAATGTTGCTCACTTACAGAGAAATTGGTTAAATTTTCATTAATTGGTTTTTATGGTAGTTTCATTTTAATGGAGAGAGACAGAATATCAACCAAAAGTCCAGGAAAAAAGCATATTACATAAACACTATAAATTGATTTGCATGTCACTGAGTTAAATAAGTATTTGATCTCCTATAATCTAGCCAGAATTCTGTGTTCATGTGGTACACAGATTACAATCAATCGATTACAGATGCGCTTGATTTCAAGTTATATTTCTAAAGCATGCTTGTCCATAAAATTGGGTTTTTCCATCCCAATCGCTCTACCTCCATAGGTAAGACCTAAGAGCTGGATAAGAATGTAAACTGTAAACAGTAGGTTTGGTGAGAAGGTGACAACTTTTGGTGGCATTATTTGGAAATGAAGGAAATAAAAAGATTATCAATTACCCCATAGAAAATCTGTGGGAGGAACTGAAGTTTCAAGTTGCCAAGTACTAAGGCATGTTTTGCTTGAAATACTTCTTTCAATCAATGACATGCAAATGAATTTATAGCTTTTACTTCTGAATTTCTGGTTGATATTCTGCATCTCACCGTAAACAGTTCGAGACCGTTTATTCCGTTCTGTGTGATCAAAATTACAAATTCAGCAGGAAAACAAACAATTCTTTCCTCCACTGTATAATATCACCTGTACACTTTATAATGCAGTGGTTGCCAGACTGTGAGGTGGACACGTATTGATTGGCAGTGCTTGGCAGACCAGGAGAAGTAGATAAAATTAGAATTACATTAGAAAATGAATACATTTTCTAAAGCTGGGCAAACAAAGAAAAGTTGTGGTTTTAATCCGATATAAGATTACAGGAGTCTATAAATCACCATATTAGGGGGAATATTGCTAACATGGATTTAAATATTAAAGGGAAACATCTAGCCCATTTATAAGGAATAAAGGTTAGGACATAAAGGCGTTAACTTTGTAATAATATAAGCCGAAGTGAAGTGTCTTCAGTAGTGTCTGCCGTGCACTAAAACACACTGTAGCAACATTGCATCAGGTAGTACTTTTTTCATTCTGGCCGCTATGAATCAGTTCCCAAAGCCAGCAAGGTATACTCACCTTACCCGGTACTCCTCGATGGTCGGTACTGCCTTGCCAAAACCGGCGACTGAAGCCTTTTATGTACCCAATTCTCTTTTCCTCGTAAGGAAAATCTACTTTCCATATCAGTGAGCCGTAACCGAACACCCACATGATGAGAGGTTAGGCTAACAGAAAAGGACGGGTGAGCTGGACGAAATAGTCACCTGTAATCGCGACGCCTACGACTTATAACAAGAGCTACAGCATTATAAAAGCTGACGTGTTCACCTGTATGAGTAAAGGTGATATCTAAAAACAGGAAAACGTGCTTGAAGCACCGGTTCCGTGTTCAGCGGACAAACTGTCAAGTAATACGGATTACGTAAGTTCCTTCACTTCCACTAAATACCTTTCAGTTTAAATGACAATTCTGGAGAATCTGCAAATTTTTGGCCAAGAAAGCTAAATTATGACTTTTCGGTTGTTGAATCAAATGATACCCATTCTTTTCGCACCGTGTTGCGCTTACAGCATATGCTGTATCACTTTCTTGCAAATGCTTTCGGGCCACCTGCTTTTAATTTGAAGGTGAAGCCACAATTCCGGATGTTTGTAGCTATTTCTGTGCTGGTTTTAGTTAGGCCAAACGGTACAGATAAGCAAGAAACGCTGTCATCGTGATGTATGTCTAAATAGCAAGAGATTATAATTTTGTAATAAGTAGTTTGAATGTGTCCATGACTTCCTTGTTACCGTTCAGTACAGTGGGATAAATTTAGTTTAGGTTCACATCAATTTATTTCAACAAACTTTATTTTTTTAACTATTAAATAAAACAAACAAGACAGAAATATTATTAGATTAGTCTACTATTGTGTGATATTAATCGTGGACGTTAACGATTAATGGATGTGTTAATGTGACCGTTTCTTGTCAAAAAAAAGTCACAATTAACTCTTAATAACATACAAAACTTTTGTTTCCTTCTTTATTTTTATTTTTTTTAAATCTCGTCTTTTCTCGAATGTTGGGTTCACCTATTACCCGATGTACCCTAAACCCCTAGAAGATTATTTTATTTTAGGCTATGGCTCTCATGATTTCTTTTCAGCTCATTTCTTCTTTTGTGTGGCCTTTTTTCAAACATGAGCTGGGACAGATAACACAGGGCTTTCATCCTGACACCAGGGGGTGCTGAGTTTCTATTTCCCACAGTGTGTCATGGCACGCTTCTTTCATGTATGCCGTGAGAGCACTGATTCAGAACCAAATTAAGTGGACAGCAGCAATATGGTCTCTAATGTCATGCTCATTCCCCTGCCTCTGAGAACAGCTAGTCAGCAAATCTTTTATCTGAGACTCCAGTTTGGAGATGCAGCTCAATAGCTGAAATCCCCAGCTGTGGTAGCTGAGGAAATATCCACCATTTAGATACCCTTATTCAAGAAACCAAAGCCAAACTTGGGGTAGCTGAGCTGATCGCTGAGTGACAGAAGATCAGAAGTCAGCTCTAAACTGGAAAAAAAAATGGAAACAGTAACTGTGTTGGTCATAAAACCTGCTGCCATCTACTCAAAAACATATTCTTTTTGCTTTTTAGCCCCCCGCATGTTATCTTTTACTTTTATAATTAAAGTATGTTGTTTTGTAAATGCACCATGTGAATTGAGGTATTTACACTCATCTGCGATTTAAGCACTCCTTGGAAGTATTGAATGGACTCCTCTTTGACTTCAAAAATGCCTCTAATTCTTTGTGGCACAGATTCAGCAAGGTGCTGGAAATATCTCTCAGTGAGTCCATAATGACATGATAGCTTCACACAGCTGCTGCAGATTTGTTAGCTCATATCCCCGACATGGTCAAGAAATCAGTTTGAGATGACTGGACTGGATTGTCACATGGTGTGTTATCAAGATGGAAGCGGCTATCGGACGATGGGTACATTGTGATTATAAAGAGATGGGTATAGTTAGCAACAATACTTAGGCAGGCTGTAGGGTTTAAACAATGCTTGATTGGTACTAAGGGGTCCAAATTTTGTCAAGAAAATATCCTCCACACCGTTACACCACCGGATTGATCTATGCTTTCATGTTACTTACAGAAAGTTCAGACCATACTATCCAAATGTTGCAGAGAAATGGAGATTCATCACAACAGCAAACATATATTTGGGGCGATTGTGGCTCAAGAGTTGGGAGTTCGCCTTGTAATCAGAAGGTTGCCGGTTCGAACCCCGGCTTGGACAGTCTTGTGTCCTTGGGCAAGACCCTTCACCTGTTGCCTACAGGTGGTGGTCAGGGGGCCTGGTGGCGCCAGTGTCCGGCAGCCTCGCCTCTGTCAGTGTGCCCAGGGTGGCTGTGGCTACAATGTAGCTTGCCATCACCAGTGTGTGAATGGGTGGATGACTGGTTGCGAAAAGCGCTTTGGGATCCTTAGGGACTAGTCAAGTGCTATACAGGCCATTTACCATATTTCCAGTGTTCTTTTATCCAGTTTTGATGAGCACCCATGTGGTTTTCTGCTGCTGCTAATATTTGACATCAACAAGGCGACTGTGAATCAATGCCACAAATAACTTGCAAACTGTATCTCTGTGCTGTATCTATCTTTGACACTTTTATTAGTGTGGCGAGGTGTGGTTTGTGGCACAGCAGCAGGGGAGGGGTGGAGCAGTGGGTTCAGGGTTTGGTGTCAGTGGAAGACCAACACAGCTGATTTCCATCGTATAATCACGCCTTCCCTATTAGAGTTAGATGCCAGGACCTGACGGGAGAGCTGCGTGTGCTGCACTGGAGATAGACAGCTGTAAAGATGCCCAACCGGAGTCACTGGAAAAATTATAAATAAACATTCAATTACCTGCAAAGCTACGTGCCGTAGAAAATATTTACTTGTGTTAGTTCTCGTTGTTTGTTACCTTTGTATTCCAGTGACAAACAACACAGACATTTAGGCAAGTCTAAACAGTTTGTTCTACATCGTGTTTGTGTTCTAAGAAAAGAAGCGAATTCTTTTTTCATAATGAAGAACATGTTTTATTTACTCGACTAAAGAAAACACATGTATTTCCTCTCTAGGTGAATTTGTTGTGTCCTGTTTGGTAGATGGTAAACAAAGATGTTGTAGCGAATGTGAAGATAACGCATGAGAAATGACTGGAAATAGCGTTTAGTGTAAACGTTCTGTTCCTCTATCTAATCAGTACCAATCTGAAACCCATTTTCCCCTTTAACACATTCTAGTACAGAGCATAAACATTACATATCTTATAAATTAAATCTACAGTAATCCACCCTTTATTCCAGATTTAATCAAAAGACTCATTATGTCAACAAGATAATCAAAGCAAATATGTCATCATTGCAGAACAATCATTCTGTGCTGGTATGTAGGTGGCTTTGCATGCACAGCTTCACTCTGTGTTATTTCTTCTCCCAGTTTCTCCATACACGTTACATCAATTAGATTCTCTTAGGCTTTCTTCTTCTCTGACAAGCATTTCCTCTCAGTCTCCTTCTCCCCGTGCTCCTCCTCTCTTTGTGTTCCCTCTCCAAATGCAGAGCTGCTCCTAAACCTTCCTGTTCTCCTCCTGCAGAGTATTCTGTTTATTCGACAGGGAGGTGGCCAAGATAGTTCTTTGCTCGATCATTTCCCTCTGAATTTTGTTCATTTTTGCAAGCCCACTTTCACGTTGGAAGACTGCATTTGAATCAGAATTGTGTTATTTGATCGGTTTTTTGCTCTCAAAATTGCGCTCGCTCGCAAAAATTCAACCTGCCTGGGTCAGTTTCCTTGACATGATGAACCCTACTGAAAAACATGTAGCAAACACACCAAGGGGTAAATCGGATAATGCCACATCAGGTTAAATCTATGTGGATGGATCAGACTGTATCATGCTTGACAACTGACAGAGAGCACTGGTTTCCTTTAACCTCATAACCACCAGTTTTTCCCTGACCTCACATTTGATGTTGTAGTCGTGTAAAAGAGGTTCAATACACTGTGAATCCTAATTTACTGATGTTATCCTTTCCTTGGAAATATCAGAACAAAGAGCTTTTCTTTGCTGTAGGTTATGAACTGATGATGTAGTTTGACATTTAATTCGAAGGACTTGTTGACTAGAAAGCTTGCGTTAGAAATCATAAAAGCATGGCAGTTGAAATTTTGGGGCATTTGTATTCATTTCTCATGGTGAATTGGGGACTGAAATTTAGAATATTGTATATGAGGCTCTGTTTTACTTACTTTTAAAAAAATCTGTGACTTGTGAGTGTCTCAGCTTTAGGGGGGCACATCACCAAATTACAGGAGTGCTCCTTTAAGACGAGTTACGCTCCCCATGGTCTATTTACTCGTACTGTCTTTCCAGCTCTGAGTGGGTTTTCTTGTTCAGACGAAAAATCCAGGAAAATGTGTCTGTTGCCATCTTAGTCCTTTGTATTTTGTGCCAAGGCCTCTTTCTATTTAAGAGGCCTCTTTCACTGCTGTTCTTTGTTAAATGAAGCTCTCAGCATTCAGGACTTCTTTTGATTTTGTGTGTTCTAGCAAAGAGATTTTAATACTGTGTGAGAGATTCTGGCCAGCTTTATTAATTTGCACTCAAGAGTTTTTTGTTTTTTTTTTACAATAAATATACCATCCAGTTACCAACAGTTTTTTTTCTAACTAGGGAGAGAGAATTACTTACATAAACAATGTTGTAAGAGAGAGATGAAGATTTCTGAACTGGAATTTAAGAGCAAATTCCAAAACAGCACGTTGTGGTAGGACTGTATCTTCCATGGGATACAAAGCTCTTTAAACTTTACTTCAGGGCAAAGTTTTTATGTGGCATTCGCTCACATTTGTCTGTTTTTTCCATAGGTGCTCTGAAATGAAATAAATCCTTCAAAACTACTGCCCAAATAAGTGCCGAGAGGCGTTTTTAAGATGCCTGACAACTGTCTAGTCTTTCTTCTAGAAAAAAAATAATATTTTTAATCATTCTTTGGTGTCAAATTGAAGAAATCCAACATGTGAATTTCATTGGTCATTTGTTCTTATCATTTTCTTAAATGTAGAGGTTTTTACTACCCACTTTATTAGATACACTAGTTCAGCTCCTGACTCTCGTGACAGTAACACCATGCATTTAGGTATGAAGACATGATCAAGACGACCTCCTGAAGTTCAAACCGAGTATTAGAATTGGGAAGAAAGGTTATTTGAGTGACTTTGAATGGGGCATAGTTGATGGTCTGATCTACTGGGATTTCCCCACACAACCATCTCTAAGGTTCACAAAGAATAGTCCGAAAAAGAGAAAATATGTTGTTCTCTGGATGAAAGCGAGAATGGCACGACTACTTCAACCTTATAGAAAGGCAAAAGTAATTCAAACAATTGTTATAACTTTGGGCTTTGCACTTTGGACCTCTTAGTAGAAACTCCTGCTGACCATCTTAATCTCTTTGTGACCACACTGAACCCATCTTCCAATGGCTACTTCCAGAAGGATAATGCGCCATGTCACAAAGATCAAGTCATCTCACACTAGTTTTTTTGAACATAACAATGAGTTCACTGGATTCAAATTGCCTTCACAGTCACCAACACTCTCCTAGCACCTTGTTGAATCTATGCCAAAGGTGGAATTAAGACACTTCTTAAGACACGAGGGGACAAATCTAGTTAATAGCAAGGTGAAGTGTAAGGTAAGTAAGAAAAAATGAACAGAACTACTAAAGCTACTCTTTTTTTCACTTATTGATAAAACCTCTAAGAAAATTACAGCTTTAAGGAGTGGCTGATAAAACGTGTTATACTGCATGTGTAGCTGTATGGAGCTGTGTACCTGTCTGCTGACGGCAGATGGAAATTAGCTAGCGGGTAAATCTGGTTTTAAAAAAAAAGGCTTATTTTCTCTGAGGAGATCAATGTTTCTGTGAATGGGCCCTGACAAAGAAAAGGAATAAAATGAAAGCAAAGAGAAACTGTACTACAAAAATTTTCTACTGCCTTCATTGGCTGTCAGATAGAAGGCAAATCAAGTAAGTTATATCCTTACTGTGTTTACAAGCTTCTTTCAAGGAAAGCCAAAATTTACATCTTTCATGCTAGTCAAATATCATTCCCAGATCTAAAAAGAGTCTTTCTATTAGCTCTTAACAATA
>NW_005187470.1:2851127-2853230 GCF_000239375.1 Pundamilia nyererei
GTCCCTCTTCTCAGCTGTTTCTCTTTCCCTCTTTCTTTCTCCCCTTCTTTCCCCCAGTCCAAAAAATATATATATATTTGCCCAGTCTTAAGTTTCCACATTTATATAAAACCCTTTGGATATATTCCAAGCACACATAGCTTGACATTTAAATGAACTTACGGGGACAATATTGATGACAACCTCTGGACACTAAAGTATAATTTTGTCATGCGAGTATTTAGTGCAAACATCCATGTTATACACAGGTATATGATAAAAGCAATATGTCTGCTAGCTGTTTCACTGTTTTAGACCCATTTTTCCCTCAAATCCTGGAGAAGACAGAATAATTGAGCAGCTCAACTTAAATTGCTGTTTCCAACTCAAACAATCAGCCAGAAAAGATCCCTTCTGAATTTCCTATCTACAGAGACTATTTCTTTTATTGCTCATAATGAGCAGACATGCACTACCACTGTTGCTTTTTTTAAAGTGTCGTTTTCTCGCTTGTTGAGATTTGAAAAGAGATTTCTTCAGATAGTTGAACCTTTTCTTCCTACCATCCACCTGCAGGAGCATCTAACTAACCTGCAATATTTAGTTGCTCTCCTGCAGCGATTGAGGTCTACAAAACGCATCCAAAAGGTCTCCTCCATATTGACTCACTCTGGCATCAGTGGTTTTCCACACACAAAAAAAGCTCTTGAACCCCTGACTCCATCTCAGCAGCCAAAGTGAAGAATTGGCTTGCTGAGCCATGAAAAGTCCACTATATGTAGAGAGCAGAGTTGAATGGGCCGTTTTGGGCTCCGAGATCTCGAGACAGTTTGATCCTGAACTGCTCATATGACTCGTCAGAGTTCTCTCACACGCTCATGCTGAAATGAATGCAGCCACATCTATCACAGCTGTTGTTCTTGCCCGAGAATGTGAATCTATTCTGGGTATAACAGCTAATAATGATGATATGAAGGACTGTTAGATAAGGAAGTCATTATTACCGAGTCAATATTATCTATTTTGACTCACTTTTTGCACTGAGACTGCAAAGACCTAATTTATGAAAGTGTTGGACCAGCACAAGCATTGATTAATTAAAGCAACAGAATGAGAGAATCATGTTCACATTGGCATTACTGATATTCTCCCTCTGTCTTCAAACGTTGTAGATGTAATAATAGAAACGATGATAGGCCTATAAAGAAAAAGTTTTATGGGTGATGAGTGCTGTTTTCTCCTTTGTCTTATCAGTAACAAAAGGCAAGTATTTGGGGTCCATGTGATGATAGAGGCGCCTGTTAACACATGTTCTCAAAAAATTAATGTAAATTTCTTTCCAACTCCGAGTAGTTCTATTAAGAGAAAAAAAACCCTAAATGCTGATCATGAAAAGAGAGAAGCAGAGGTGATATCACCTTACCTCTGTATCAGTGTCAGCAAAGGTTGTGTCATTATTGTCATGGTTCGGATTTTGAGGAAGAGACTACGACTGCATGTTCTCAGTAGATGTCAGAATAGTGATTTTTATTATACATATGTACATATGGGGAAGATGAGCAGTACAAGGCTCTAAGCGCTGATCTCCCTCCGAACAGTTTCTTCACAAGGGTTTTATTACAATGATGACGTCAAGTCACATGATCGGTATCAGTCAGGGGGAACTCAGAAAGTTCCCCTATAGGGCCTCCAGATGTTTCCACTCAGTCCAGCCCTCAGAGAAACCGTGTGTGTGTGGTGTGTATCTCTATTCGTGTCTATTGTGTGTGTATGTCAAACAGAGAGCATGTCCTGAGCCGACCTCACAGTTAGATATTACTGGAAATGATAACCATGGCCCTCCTCTTTAAAACATTGTCCTTATATAGACATTAACTGCTACTCTTAAAGAAAAACAAGTGTGTATTACATTGTGCATCTATCAGAAAAACTGTCCTCAGACGACCCTCCTATTATTACTAAGTGTGTATATAAACGTGCACGTGTTATACAAGTGCGTGCATGTAGTTACAGGCCGGCGTACGTGCAGAACTGAACGCAGACAGGCCCGAATCCAACAGGACTGGTGTGATTGCAATGTAATGCAACAACTTTAATCATCTGTGTGCATTAATATTTGCTCAG
>NW_005187470.1:2861951-2876251 GCF_000239375.1 Pundamilia nyererei
CAACTCCAAAACCACAGAATTTAATCAATATAGTCAAAACTCTTACACACAGCCTCTGAAATAATAAAAAACTCACCAAACACTCGGTTACTCTCTATCACTCGCTCCTTCTCATTCTCCCCATACAGCATACACGCTCACTCCCGCGGACCCGCTCGGCCCCACGGGCTCACTCGGCCCCCACCTTTGTTCTCTCTCACAGAGACAGAGAGAGGCAGCCTTTGGTCACATTATGTTAAAAAAAATTACTAGGATGGATGGACATGGTCCGCAACAATACCGCAACCAGGATGGAGCCATACTTTCATGTTTTTTACACCAGATTCTGACCCTACCGTCCAAATATCACGGCAGAATTCAAGACTCACCAGACCAGGCGACCTTTCTTCAGTCTTGTATTGTCTGATTTTGGTGAAATCATGTGAACTGTAGCTTCAGTTTGCTCTTCATAACTGACAGGAGTGGACTGCTGTAAGAATCAGTGTCGTATGTGTTGAGAGATGCTCTTCTACATACTTTGGTTGTGAATAAAGATTATTTGAGTTACTGTTGCCTTTCTGTATGTCAGGTCTGTGGTAGCAGACGATGGGAAGTGAAGAGTGCAAACAAAAGGCAAAGGGAGACTAAGATTAAATTAACATTACTAAACTAGGAAAAACTAAACACTAGATCCATGGAACATGAAAACCTGAAACATGAAACCCAATACCTCAGGACAAAAATACAAAACACTTGTTCACATGTTCACGGGCCTAGTGCCATGACACTATCTGCTCCAAGCAGTTTGTCCTCTCATCTCTGGCTTCTGACATTTTCTTCCAGAGAAAGGTTCCTCAATGGATATTTTACCCTTTTTGTGTGGGGAAATTCCCAGCAAGTCTTCAGTTTATGAAATAGACCAGCCCATCTGGCACTGACAACCATGTCACCTTCAGTCATTCAAATCAAAGTTCTTCTCCATTCTGGAACATCTTACCAGTTGGTGCCATGTTGCAGTTTGGCTGATTAAATATTTGCCTTAACAAGTGGTTGAATAGTGTTAAATCCTCCCAATTCTTTTAATCTTTGGGCTGAAGGAAGAACAATACTCGGTGTATAAATGCTCAATCAACAATCTTTTATTCCATACAATTCAACACTTTATGAGCATAAACCATCCAGATGGGGAGACATGCATGAAGAGGGTCACAGCAAATCTCAAAAATGGTGGCGGGTTACTCAACCTCTTATAGCCTCTGTTGGCCCCCACCTAGTCGTAAAAACCTAAACATTCACATTCTTTCTCTCTAAGTTGTGACCTTGGCTTCCTGTGCAGTATGTTCTGTTCTTTTCTAATCAGACAAGTAAGGTGATGACTCTCTGAAAACAGTATTTCTTATACCTCAGCAGTATAATTCATCATAAAACAATATCATTCATTCACAATAAATCAGCAGTCTAATTCAATACAAATCAATTTAACAAATGTAATAGTTATCACCTTCTTCTAATTCAGGAGAATAATGCAAACTAAAACTACATAATGATTTCACAATCTTTAATTAAGGGCTAACATGGCATAAGATAATATAATGATCTCACAATAGATGTACCTAAAGAAGTGGCCATTGAGTCTACTTTTGATTTAGTGCAAAAAAAATATTACAGATTTTGCTATAACTTCCGAGCATTTACCATGACACTGAAAACCCTTCTGGGTTAAGGGTTAACACTGATTCTAAGAGCATTTTAAAATGATAATACACAGCCTACTTTTTCTCCTTGACTGATGGTAACACATAATACAGCAGCACAGTTAAACATTTTCTTCATTTACATTTTAAACTGTGCACATTTGTAGCAAGTAGCAACAAAAAACAGCTCTGAACTAATCCCATTTGTGTTTTTATACTCCCTGCATGTGATGATGGACTACTGTCATACACAAATTGTTTGTTTTAACAACATCTTAGTGTTCATCATGCTTGTGTTGACTTTTTATTAGATTGTGTTTATTGTCTAAAGATATTTTTTGATAGGGGACATCTGTAAGAAATGTTCTGCGCCGATGTTGCAAATTCTTGGCAGGCATTAGATCTCTTGGCAGGTGACGTGATATTAAACAATCTGTTAATGTTGCATGGCCAGTGGTTTCGTGGAAAACAGGATGTTCCAGTCAGAAACAGCTGGCTCGGAAATCTATTTACATGTCTGGGCTAGGATGATGGGAAAGGGAGCAAAGTGTTCTAAAGCAAATTATGTGAAGGAGTAAGACATGGATGAACTAAGCTATTTTGAGCTGATTCGTTTCTCTTTTTATTAACAAGGAATTTCCTTCACACTACAAAGAAGCATATCCGATACATGTAAATGACGTTGCTGAACAGATCCAAGATGTTTTCTGCCAAAGATCAAGGTACTTTAAGAACATCACTAGACTGACTGGACTGAATCTCCAAAAGTTGATTCTGTTCATCTGGACGTAGCGTTTTGAGGGAGAAACGTTTCGTCACTCATCCAAGTGACTGAAGACCGAAGAAATCACTTGGATGAGTGACGAAACGTTTCTCCCTCAAAACGCTACGTCCAGATGAACAGAATCAACTTTTGGAGATTCAGTCCAGTCAGTCTAGTGATATTCTCAAAATTCCTTGAGTTGCACTCAAAGCTGTAGCTTAATCTCTAAGTTCGAGTGAGACCTGTGCCGTGCCACAGTGCGGAAAACCTTTGTTTTTTGGGGCTGGATAAAATTATTTATTTATTTTTAAATTGCATTAACTGTGTAGGCTTTTACAGTTGATTTCATACACAGTCCCCTTTTGTCAGAGGCTCACAGTTAATTGGAGAACTGTCTGACAAGTGGTTTCATGGCCAGCTGAGGCCTGTTCACTTGTTATTTAATAAATGAAGCAGACATAAGATCTGAAGTTGTTTCAAAGTGTTGAATTTGCTTTTCGTAGCGTTTCACTGTACATTATAATATGAGGCCAATAGAGAGGGGCAAGTGAGGGAATCCATCATTAGACTGAAAATTAAACATATCAAGGAGGTAACAAAAGCTTTAGGTGTGGCTACATTAACACTATGGCCTGTATTTGTATAGCGCTTTACTAGTCCCTAAGGACCCCAAAGCGCTTTATACATCCACCCATTCACACACTGGTGATGGCAAGCTACATTGTAGCCACAGCCACCCTGGGGCGCACTGACAGCCAAGTTGAGAACACTCTCAATGAGGTTGGTGTATCATTGACAAGGTATACAAGAGTGATCTTCATATGTAATGGCAAGGGGATGTATGGCAGCCAGGGGAACCTGTGGCCACTGGTATTTACTGCCGATGTGACTGCTGATAGAAAAAGCATGATGGCTTTTTATAGTCCAAATGGAAAACGACCCAAGAGTTTCTCAAGGTAAAGAAATGGGATGTTCTTCAGTGGCAAAGTCAGTCACCTGATCTCAACCGAACAGAGCATGCTTTCCAGTTATTAAATAGAAAACTGAATGCAGAGAGACCCACAAATAAGCAGGAGCCGAGGAAAGAGAGCATTTGATGACCCTGGGTTGTAGACATCAGCCTTTTATACAAGTATTAAAAACTGCCATTATATTTAATATTATATTGTTTTGTCCAATAAGTTTTGAGCCTATAAAAGCAGATGACTGTGTATGTAAATGGTTATAATTCTCAGCATTTCCTAACTTTTTCTTTTATTAAACCTCTTGAATTAAAGCTAAAAGTCTGCGCTTTGATCACATAATGACTGTTTTAAGAGCCACTGTGGAGGTGCACAGAGGTGAAACTACAAAAAATATGGCTTTGTCTAAAAAAGTAACACATACAGAATCTAAAATGGTGTGAATTACTCAGATGTTGTGATTTAAATTGAAAAAAAAAATGCAACCATTCAGAGCACGTTTTTAAAGTATTCCAAAATTTAAAAAGCACTCACTATACATTGCCAACATTTTAAAATAGATGAAGAGCCACTTGATTGAATGAGAATATTAAAAGATAGAGGGATATGATAGCTTTACAAGCTGTTAAAAAATGTTTTTGTGACCTCATCGTGATGGAGTTAGAGACACCATTCAACATTTTGTTTTCTTTTTTCCCTACTCTGAAAATAAGAGTAAGCACCAAGGCCCTTGTTTCCAAACCACTGACACTCAGGTTCGTGTTTTTGGAGTGATCCTCAAGCAGAAATGAAAAGTATTCTCTCACACAGAATTAGTGCTATTGTAGTAAAGCGCTGGATAAATGCAGATAAAATTTGACCCAAGGGTCAGCCTTGCTGTTGACTATTCACACTGAACTCTGAGTAGAACAAATACCTCCATTCCAGGAGCTCTGTGCCCTTGTGTGTACATTACTGTGCAAAAGTGTTGAGTCACCCTTTCTTTCTTTATAATTTGCTGGGAAATAGAAAATGTTCAAACATAAATGGAAACAGAGTATTACTTAATGTAAAATGGAATTTGTACAATTCTAACTATCTTGAAAGGGGAATATTTGATATTAACATCTTTATTGTTATTCTATAGTTCCATCAAATCATCTGCTAAAACCTTGGTAACATTTTCATCAACAATGGAATTTTGATTTTAACATCTCAAAGCTCATCCAATCTTGTTTATTTCACTTTATGATATAAAGTTATTATTAATATTACTATTGTTATTATCAATATTGCAGCATTTCTTGTTGTGTCCATTTTTCTCAATAGAGAAAAATCAAGGTCTAACAGGAATGACTATTCTGCCGTGGCGTGTCCAGCTGTGTCTGTGCTTACAAAAGAGTATAATGTCCAAGTTAAGTATACTTTTTTTGTAGATGCAGACACATCTCCACAGTTACGAAAATTTGTTGACACACAGACATTAAAGGTAAATGCTAATTGTAGCAACTAGCTTCATGCTTAGGTTTCTCCTCCTCTAATTTAACCACTGAACTCAACCTCTTGATTTGTTTTTGTGTCTTTGATGCCTTTCGGGTTTTGGAACTATTAATTAATCTAACAAATAACAATAATAAATTATAAAAAAAAAATTGTCATTTAGCATTAATTAGCATGTATCCGTGCCTGTGCAAGGCATCCATACAATTGGATGCATCTTACAGATGGTAAATTAGCGTATACCGTCCTCTAGGTAAATATGGCCACTTCTTGCTCCAAATAAAAAACAAAAAGGGTTTTAATGGCCAGAAATCAAAGTTTTTAATCAACGAGTGACTTTACAGTACTACTTTCAACTTGTAGCTTCAACATTAAATATTTTCTTTCTTAGCTTATTTGTAAAACTTTGGCCTTTTTGTGGTAGGATTCATTATATGAAACTTCCTGATTATAAAATAGTTCATGGGTGTCCTACTGTTAATTTTGTTATTTGAGTCTGTATTAAAGTGGTGGACTGGACAAATAACAATCCAAGATTTTCACCCATCCCATTGTTAATTATTCAGGCAGAACTTTGGGTGGGAGAAGAGAGCCTTAATACTGTACTGTCAACTTTTTGATTGGAAAGCGGAAACGCTTGTGCTTGAGGTTTAAGAGCAGAGATGAGTCAAAGCCAAAGCTGGTGGACAGCTGGCGTGGAGTCAGGGCCAAAGTGGAGTTATGGCCATATTTGAGCACAGCCGCAGCACAGTGCTGTCAATCTGGTTGAGGATCCACAGAGGAGATGGAGATGAGATTTAGTCAATGCCAAAGAAAAATTTGAGCAGAGATAGAGCTGATGCCCATTCTGGTGATGAGTGGGAGTTTATGTCAGTGAGGGAGTCTCGCTTTTACTGAGGAAGCAGGAGTTGATGACGAAGAAGAGGATGAGTGGAGTCTGAATTGCGTCAGAGTGGAACCAACCAGATAATTGCTGGAGACGAGCCAGCATAAAGCTACTGGAGTCTGTAGTGAAGTCAGAGAAAGAGCTGGAGAGGGGGAGGAGAAGCGAGATGAAGAGGTGTTAGAGACTGGGGATTCATAAAGGCTTTTTTCCCTCACTATTTTATTCCTTTCCGATCGTTAACTGTGTTTATTTTAGAAGCACACGACAGTGTGAAGCTGATGCAGAAAAATCGCTCTGTCAATGAATTCCTTGAGCTTGGCAGATAAAGAGGACTAACTTGATATGATGAAAGAGAGACTGTCACTCTGGCTGGACTCGGAACATTTTGCTCTGGACGCTTGACAAACCGACAGCTGGTGGCCACAGAAAAGAACGTTTGCTATAAATATTGTCATCTACAGTTGTTACGCTGACCATAAATGAAGCAACCATTTCAAAGCACGAAATCATAACAGGCCTCTTTTTGAACTTCTCTGTTGGCAAGATAGTCTATGCTGCCTTCTCTAAATTAAAAAAAGAATCGCAGCAAAGAAATGATATGTAGATAAAACAGTTTGTAGGTTGATAATTAATTAAACCAATAGTTAGTTCCCTTTAACAAACCATAAAATGATAATTATTAAAGTTAAATAACTGAAAGTCGGAAATTGATTTCGTTAAAGTTTGTTTTAAAGCGCTCATAAGGTGCAAGCTGAAGTGGTATCAGCCTCCTGGACGTCTCCCCCTTTACTGGGCATATCCAACTGGGAGGAGAACCCAGGGCAAATCCAGGATACACGGGAAGGATTATTTACTCATCTGGCTTGGGAATGTCTCAGTGTACTCCCAGAGGAACTGAGGTAGCTCAGGAGGGGGATGTCTGGGTATCTCTGCACGGACTGCTCCCCCTGCGACCTGGACCTGGATAAGCAGCAGAGGATGGTTGGAATACCCAAGTTGGCAAGAGGTGTGGCGGTGATATAAATCAGGATTATAAACCTGGAGGCATATGGTTTGTATCCTGTTTAACTCACTCTTTAATTACACAGAACTGGAGCCTATCTCAGCTGACACTGGGTGAAAGGCGGGATACACTCTGGACAGTTCATCAGTCCATCACAGGGCTAACACACAGAGACAGATAACAACTGATCCACACCTACTGCCAATTTAGAATCACCAATTAAGCTAACAGGCAGGCTTTTACACTGTGAGAGGAAACCAGATCATCTGCAGGCACGGGGACAACATTCAAACACCATACAGAAAGGCCTCAGTTGGCCAACAAAAGGTTAGAAAATTCCCAGAAAATTATTGCTGAGGCAAAACTGCTAAGGAATAAATCACCGCGCTGCCCTATAGTCTGTCGAAAAGATTGGAGTTTTGTACAGACATTGCAAGTCTCCAGAGGATAAATCCTAATGACTTCAGTGATCCACAACTACTTCTTTTCAAGCCATGTGCATCAAACTATACAATTTCCATTCACATCTTACACCATCTTCATTTTTCACCTTGGTGGCCTTGCTGAGGTGAATGTCTAAAGCGCTTTACTAATAGTCTTTTAAACATATTTATTTCTTACTTTATTTTATTTCATAGCAATGAAGTCATTTTCATCTCAGAATCTGCTTTTAGAATTTTTACTGATGCATCTCAAGGTCTCTATCTCAATAAACCATTCTTTTCTCCCTGCCTCATTCCAAGCAGCTGCATTCAAGACTGTTTCTTTCAGTGTTCACTCTGTAGGACTGACTGATCAGTGCAAAGCATGAAAGAGCTCGGTACAGTGTGCTCTGTATAGGTATCATACAGTTACAAGACCTTCTGAAAATGCATTATGACAACTTCCTTTGGTAGCAGTGCTTTACTATAATGTAATATTTGTAATTCATAGCTGTCATTAAAATGAAACCTGTACTTCAGTGCCTTCTGAGCTGCAGTGCTGACTCTTGCTCAGAAGGTAGACGGGGCCCACAAAATAGAAAATCAGTAATTTGATCATCGCTCCTTTATTCCCCCATCAAAGTGTCCTTGGGAAAAATGCAGAAATGGTAATCAGTGTATGATACGAAAAGCAATTTCTAGTATACAACAGGGATGTGAATGCGAATGGGCGAACGTGACTGTGTATGCTATATAAATGCTTTCCATTAGCTACTTAAAATTAGCCTGAGACCAGACAGAAATGCCCACTTGAAACTTCATTTTCATCTTCAACCACTTTCCATGGAGAGCATGGTTCATTTTTTCCCTAACAATCTTATCCACCGGAATCTAATGTCATTTCAACTCAACACTGATGCATAGCCATGGCAACATACAGGTTTTGCCGGGGTCTTAAGAGCCAAGCAAAGCAAATTAAAAACAGTTCTGCTTGTTCCTCCATTTCAGTCAGCACCAATATAATCAAAAGAAGATTGTTGTCTTTTTAATATGTGGCAGTTTGGCTTTGTTCTGGGACCTCTTATTCCTTTCATACGCATTATGAGGAAAGCTTAAGGTTGAAAGAGCAACAACAGCAGTCCTCAGCACAGGTCAGAACAAGCTTCTGTTCTGTCTCATATTTGCTGTCATTACATGTTGTGATGGCGTCTCATGTTGCAATGACAGTAAATATGATATTTACTTAGATTTGACATGAGAGGAGAAGCTGGGGCAGAGGCGGGTTACAAAGCAGCTTGCAGATGTGTGGCTTTTAAAAGATTTCAAATTGGGAGCAAGGAAGGCTAAACCATCAGCTGATGTGGGCTCCTGTTGTGCCAGGACTGGAGGCTGAGCTTGACCTAATGGTCTTCGTGAACTAATGCTATGTTTGATATATTTTGTACTGTGGCCATGCTTCAAGGGTGCCAGAAAGAAGCAAGCACAGGCCATTTAAAATATATGTGTGCCAGCATTACAGTACATGACATTAATTTGGCAATGATGTTAGTCCTAGCAGGGCATAGATTGGGTGATTTTCCTGCCCTCTGTTGTTACATGTTGTGATGCCTTACAAGTCAGACCACTGTTTACATGTGAAGATTCAAATTCTGCACCCAGGTAAATTTAAAAGTTTCTTCTTAAAAGATTCTGTGTATCAAATGTTTGGTATTTTATTGATCTTTCATCAATTAATGAACACTATGTTTCAAGAAAAATGAGTGTAATTTCACTATTCTTCTCTATGTCATCAGTCTTTTGCAAATAAATCGAAATGTTAGACATGTGCAGTTCCTTGGCTTAACCACCGTCCTTCAGTGTGGTATGGTGGGTCATGGTTAATGGCTTTGCCAGCAGAAAAGGCTTTAAAGCTAATGATGATTCACACCTCGGGCTCAGATGACATTTACAGCTTTCAAGGTGGGATATAATCTTAAGTAAAAAAGCAGCATTTATTTATGAAGTCCTTTTTCAAAGAGCAGAAGACAAAATCACAAGAAAAACCCAGGACACAGCAGATAATACTAGAATTAAAGGAAAGTAAGTTATGGCCAAAGGTTTTTGTGGGGGCACTGCTGCCCAAAATGAAATTTTGATTTATTTCCCATAAAAAATACTTATGCAATGCTATTGATTGTCATTATATCATTTGCAAAATCTGATTAAAAACTGAAGTGCAAATGTGTACTACTGGCAAAACACTTCACCCTGTCTGTGCACAATTAAATAAAAGACACAAGAATAAAAAGAATGTGAAATTTAAAGGACCACTCCCCAAAGCAACAGGTCCCTACAGCTTCCTGGACAGTTGGTGGGCCTTAAGGAGGACGAACCTATGTAACTCGCTTGGGCTTTGACCACTCAGTCTCCATGGAAAGGCCTGGCCATCAGGAACTCAAATGAACCCCTCCCCAAGGCGTTTCTGGAATACTAGTTGTCATCTTTACAAGGCTCTCTTGAATCACACTTACTCTGGCCCCTCATGAAAGATCAGTTTTCCTTGGATGACCCTACCAGGACCAGAACATTAACATAGTTCCTTGGATTACTGGGACACAAAGCCCCTCCACAATGACAAGGTAGCAATGGAGAGGAAGTCAGTCATTCAAGAAGATCTCAGTGTAGAGCTGCTTCATCTGCTTCCTCTACATCAAAAGGAACCAGCTGAGTCCATATGAACACCTGACCGGGATACCTCCCTCCTGCACACCCACTAGGTGAGGTTTGCAGAAAGCAGAAAATGGACGGACGGACGGATGGAGGGATGGAATTTATAGAATTATATAAAAATTAAAGGAGAAACACAGGTATTAAAATCAGTACATACTTGAATCTCAAGCAGACTTGCTGTAATTTTCACTTTTCCTTTCAACCAGATTTGGACCCTTTAAGAGGTTGATTCTCTTCCACAGTCTGTATGTTTGACAGAAAGTCGGCTGTACCACCTCTAAAGCTCAGAAATTACTATATTAGATCTTGTTTGTTTAATCTCTACAAATATGAAAGCATAAAAAAATGTAAATTGCTTCACAGGAATAGCATTGCTCATGAAGAAAACACACATCCAGATGTTTGATCATATTCCTTGTTTGTTGTTTGTTTTAATGAATAACAGAAAAATCAGTGTAATCATGCAAATGCCAGGAAATCCTTTTTGCTTATCTTATTATGATCACGCTCAAAATATTCCAACTAGAAGTTTCAAGCAGTCTTTTTAGACAAATATTTGATCTGGTAACATCAAAAGTATTCAGCTACATGATGGCATTTGTATGTGTTAATAAAAATTCACTTCCACATTACGCCACAATCTCAGACCTTTTGGTATTTATAATATTTGCTGCCTCTGTCTCTCAGACCACCATCTTCTCCTTTGTTTCATTTCATTGTGTGAGCGCAAGTAATAAGTGGAGGCACAAATGGAACAGAGCCAGTTTCTACCTCGCGATGATGAGGTGCCTATGACTGTGTTATGGGTCAGATTGGAAATTTGGCCTGGCCGCCAGGGAAGGTAATTGTTTTCCATGGATGGCAAGGGTTACATGGGAAAAGGAAAAGGAGGAAATGTGGAATGAGAATGGGAACAGTAAAGGGAGGGTATGAGTAGGTAAGCAAGATAAAGAGCCATTCCCTCCTCCTCTTCCTCTTCTTCTGTCATTTGTATCAGCGTGTCCCTCCTCCTTTTTTATCCCGATCCTTGTCCTTATCAGATAAGCGGACGCCTTCTTGCTAAAGGTGCTACTAGCCATCTCTAATAACTATGTGTGCATTTATGTGTGTGCCTGAGTGTGTGTTTTCATGGCAGTTATGGGAGCTTGTCATCGCGCTCCCCTAGATCAATGGAGCACAGTTGCCTAGCAACCTGCTGATCGGGAGGAAGGAGGCGGAGGGGAGCGAGAGAGGGAGAGAGAGAAAAGTGAGAGCAGCATAAGATTAGAAATGAGGGAGATGGAGCAGTCAGGAGAGAAAGGAGGAAGAGAAGTGGGTGAGATCAACAGTAAAGAACACTGTGGTTGGATGACAAGAATTAAAACCTAAGACAGTAGCGCTTAGCGTGTCAAATCCTTCTTTGTGTGTACAGTAAGAGTAGAAGGAGGAGGAGGTGGGATGGAGTTAGTGGAATGTGTTGTGTGGATGCAAGAATTGTGCATATGTGTGTGACTGTGCGTGAGCAACAGTAGTTTGGGACTGATGAGTTGATGTTGATAATATAGTGCTGAAATAGAACATCAAAGTGGTGACGCCAGCAGCGCAGTCTCTCTCATTTAGTTGCTGATTTAATTATCTTTATCTTAAAGGGGAACAAAGTGGTTAAACGCAGTGCATGGGGAGGGAGCGGTGGTGGAGATAAACAGCAGGAGCGGTGAGAGGGAGGAGGGAGAAAAAATGGAGTGGGGAACTTGGAAGGAGATGAATTTGGACAGGAGGAAATTGAGGAGAGGGGGGAAGAGAGCAAGGACGAGGCGAATGAAACGAGAGTCTGATGATCAGGTGTTGGTTGGCCTCATGAGAGATGCACACATATGCTCCAGATCCTCTGTGATATTTACATAGTCTCCCTCTCTCTGCCTGTGATGGCAGAAGAAAGCAGGAAGGAGATGAAAGAGTGTGAAGGGAGGATGGGGGTGTCATTATAAATGAAAAGAGAGAGGGAGAGTGGAATAGCTGTACATCCCAGAGGTACACTCTGTGAATGAGTTAGAATAACATGTGGAGGCAGAGTGGCTGTTAAAGTTTATGGAGGATTGAAAATGGACAATTAGCATCTCAACGATCTCCGTGTCACCTGGAACTTCTCCCCTGTTGTCATAGTAACCCTCCTCTCTCTGCTCACACTTCCTAATTCATGCCCCTCTCTAACATGGCCTGAGTGTTCACACTTGCACCTGCATGCTTGCACACACACACACACACACACACACACACACACACACACACACACACACACACACACACACACACACACATACAGAGCACATAAATGGGGCACTTCATGTGTGTAATCAATACAAACTACATTTTGTGTGCTTCTGGTCTGGGGTGGTTTTTCATTACAGGAAATGTTAATGCTACACCACACGATGATCTTGAATGATGAGACAATTGCAAAGTCCCTCTCAAGCAATCATATACAAAGCACGGTCTGGTCAACGTGACTGGCCTGCACAAAGCCTTCACCTCAACCCCATCCGTAACCTTTGCAACAAACAGTGAGTCAGACCACGTCAACCAACATCCATACTCGACCCTGATTCCCCTCCTTTGGCTGAATCAGGGCAAATCCCGTCAACCAGTTCTTAAAATCGTGCGCAAATTCTTCTTACAGTACTATTCAAAAGTCTTGAGCCACCATTCACGTTTATATTTGCAAGAAAAAGGGGGAAACAGGCACAGCATTTTATTGAAATGTGCAAAAAACACATATGTGAATACAGTATATAAGGCAAAAACAGAGTTTCTTCAATTCTAACTAACTTAAAAGTCAATATCTGTTAAGCCCACCTTTATTCTTCAGCACAGCCCAATTTCTCTTAGGCAAGTTTTCATGCCATTTCTTTAAATAGACTTCAGGACCAGTTCTCCAGGATTCTTGGAGGACATTCAAATCTCTTCCTTGGATGTTGGCTGCCTTTTGTTTCATTCTATGTCAAGACGATCTCACACTGCTTCAATACTCCTGAGTTCTGGGCTCTGGGGATGCCAGTGCATGACTGAGAGTGTTCAATTCTGTGTTTTTCTATCTATCTGTTTTTACTGCATTGGCTGGGATTTGGGGATCACTGTCTTGCTGGAAAATGAAGCTGGGTCTAGTCAGATCCTTCAATACAGAATTGCATGATAGATGAAAATCTGACTGTATTTTTATGAGTTCATAATTTCATCATTTTGGTGAGACTTCCAACAGCACTGGCTTAAATGCAACCACAAACCATGACCACTCCACCATGCTGTACAGATGCCGGTAGACATTAATTATTCTACTTCTCCCCTGTACATATTGATGATGATTTAAAGCAGACATTTCAAATTTGGATTCATCACTCCAGCAGACCAGTTCTTGTATAATTTGTCATATATTAGCCTTTTCTCCCTGTTTCCCTTTCTTAATAAAGGCTTCTTGACAGCCACCTTTCCTCTGAGACCATTTCTGATGACGCTTCAGTGAACAGTAGCTGGACCAGCTGAAGGACCAGATCCATCTCTCAGGTCCTCTGTCAGATTGTTGCTGGATTTTGCCGCCCATTTCTTAACAAATATTATTCTCTGCCCCTGTTCCTTTGCTGTAGATAGTTTTTTAGGTCTGCCACTTTTTCTTTTTTCCTCCATTTGTCCAGTTTCTTCAAATATTTTAAAGACACAAGATATGAAATTTTTTGACTAAGGGCTCTTTAGGATTCTCGTTGTAAAGTTTATTGAGCACTTAAAACACAAAACATGTCAAACTGTGGCATCGTTGACATTGTAGATTCAACTAAATAAATGGGAACAAATTTTATGTTTATGCAACAGTTACGAAGTATCTAAAGAAACAATTTGAACTTGCTGAGTTACTATTATGTGCAGACACAACACTGGTCCTCTTTTGAGTTGAGGGCCTTCGTATGCTTGATCGATTCATAGGTGAGTGTTAAGTAGTTCAACAAACTAACAAGAATAAAATATTTTTCTGAAAATTGTCAAGTACAAGGACTCTAAAGAAAAAGTGTCCAAAGAAAAAGTTTGAAAGACCTAAGGCTAAAGCAATATTGCTCAAAGGTTTACAAGAACATCTGGCTCTTTGGAAGAAAGACTCTAGATTTTTGTACTTTTTTTGTACAAAGCCAAATGTGCCTGCCACTATAACCTAAATCAAGGTACATTTGGCTTTGTTATAAAATCCTCAGGAATCACCCATGCTACACAGCTTTTTCTGGACCTATTAATGATGCTTCTTCCTCATTAAGTGTCCCAGTAGCCTACCTAACTCAAGAAAGTGTGACAGTAAAAAAGAAAGAAAGAAAGAAAGAAAGAAAGAAAGAAAGAAAGAAAGAAAGAAAGAAAGAAAGAAAGAAAGAAAGAAAGAAAGAAAGAAA
>NW_005187470.1:2876271-2895011 GCF_000239375.1 Pundamilia nyererei
GAAAGAAAGAAAGAAAGAAAGAAAGAAAGAAAGAAAGAAAGAAAGAAAGAAAGAAACCTGAATCCACAAACTAAGGCAGTTATTATTTTTAAAATGTGCCCTAGTCCTACTGGTCTTTTTAAATGAGAGAAATAGTTTGGGGGTGTCTGTATAGTTTATTTGTCATTTTGTGCAATGATTCCTGTATCTCATGATAACTAGGGGTTATATTAGCTTAAACAATCTGAAAGAAATGCTAACAAATAACATCAGGTAAGACTGGAGAAACAATAAGATAAACTTAATGGATAAACAGTTAAAACTGGCTGCTAAACATTATGAAAGCTGCCTAAACGGTGATTAAGCTGATGCAGTCATTAACTATAGACGCTAAACTGAAATTATTCCACATTCAGTTTGAAATGGGTTCAAATTAACATATTTGAACATGAGCGGTGTTGCTGATGAAGAGGTTCTTGAGTTGACTGGGTTGTGGGGGTGTGTAAGATGAAAAAGCTCGGCAACTGCTTATACAGTGTATGAGATCCCATTGTGGTGTGTGTGTGTGTGTGTGTGTGTGTGTGTGTGTGTGTGTGTGTGTGTGTGTGTGTGTGTGTGTGTGTGTGTGTGTGTGCTGAAGGTGTAATTTACATGTAAAGTGCATGCATGTTCAGGTACTTGGGTGCTGCAGTGTTCTCAGTGCGTGGTATTTCAGAGGCCACAGAGCAAAAGGTAAAAGTTCAGATGTACAAGGTGGCGGTGTGTTCCTCGTTACTGGTTTTCTCTTTTATTATTAACTCTGAAAATCCAGTCCACTGCTCAGAACTGCTCTGAACCTTGACCTCTAACTGTAGGCCATGGAGTGCCGCAGGCTGTGCTGAGCTGCATGACAACCAGTCGCTGCTCTGAGGTCAAGAGTTATGGTCATTTTGATTTTTGCAGACACACAAAAAGCTCTGCGCATATCCACATTTACAAATGTGAAATCGGTGATGCAAACCAAATCCATTTACAGTGGATCTTGATTTTTCTTCTTTTCTCCTTTTTTTTTGGCCATGCAATACATAGCCTCACAGACACTCACTCTCTCCTGTCTTTCAACCTCTTCACCCACTTCTCTGCAAGCGCACACACAGACACACAGACACACAATCAGACAGGCTTTGTTTGGTACTTGTCGGTCACTCTCCATCTGCTGGTCAGATGATCAATGCTAATGCCTGCTGAGAGTTCTAATGACACACAGATCCATACACAGATGGACTTGTGCTCGATGTGTGTGAGTGCGTGTGTGTTTGTGTGCGTGTGCACCAGGGGCATCCATGTGTGCATGTTTGTGCACACGAGCTAATGTTATTTGTGTTTCGAAATTGCAATCCTTTGATGAGGACAGGTCAGCGCTATTGTTATAAATGAGAGTAAGATTGCAGGGAGGTGACCTCTGCTACCTCCCACGCAGAGACACACCCATACACACACATATACGCCCATGCACACACGTGGCTGTTTGCACTATTGGCAAGTGGAATTAGTAAATGTATGAGCTACACAGAAACTCATTACAACACGATTAGAGACAAACCTCCCATTTAATCTCATTTAGAAAAGGGTGGTTGCCTGTCAAACACACTCACACATACACACACTAACTCACTTATGCGCACGCACAGATACACACTTTCACATACACAAAGATCACCCTCTCTCCATGACAGCAGTGGGCCTGACTCAGAAAATGTTACCATAATAATCATATTCTCACACCACTGTGGAATTAAGTGTTTTAAATGACGGGGAAAACTCCTCTGCATGCGTATAATCCCACTTTTATATCGCATCACCGCTAAAAACCTGCGATTTCAACACGCTGTTTGTCACCATTCATGGCATCAGCTAGGTAAACCTCGTCATCTGAAGCTCAGAGCTCCAAACACAGCGGCGCAAACTGACATAAATGCAAGCACAAAAATATGGGCACACAAACACACGCACTCACGCTGGATGCTGACAGATGAGTTTTTATTTTTGGCTGTATATTTTCTCTGCTGGCAGCCCAGACACATATTACCCGCGCACAAGTGCTGCCGCACACACGCACACATACATAAAGGAAATATGTATACACACCCACACACATATACAGTGACCTTCTCTTTGCTGAGTAGGCAAAGAGTCAGGGGTCACTGCCTGCTGTCAGCCTGTCAGAGGGAGGAAGAGAGAAGGGAAGTTAGAAGGAGGAAAGAGAGGAAGAAGGGATGTGGATGGAGGTATGTACAGAACCTCATCATTCAATAAAGACTAATGCAATCAGAGGCGGCCCATATCTGTCACGCTTAATGCCGGCTGATAGAGTCGCAGCAATTTAAAATGCTCATGGTATAATGCATTTCCCTGTGCCTCTTACAGACTGATGATGCATCACATCGCATCTTGATGGCTCTTGTAGAAACAGATAACCTGCTCTGCAGCATGCTGAATTGAGCCTCCTCTGTGCCTTTCCATTTTGCTCATTTCTATCTTAATCAGCTGAGAAGGAGTTTCATC
Organism: Pundamilia nyererei; assembly: GCF_000239375.1. Taxonomy (NCBI): domain Eukaryota; kingdom Metazoa; phylum Chordata; class Actinopteri; order Cichliformes; family Cichlidae; genus Pundamilia; species Pundamilia nyererei. The sequence continues at coordinate 2,878,795 of NW_005187470.1, forward strand.
CCGGGTTCATCCATTAAATAAAACAGAAGTCGCGTGAAGTTTGCTGCCCAGCCTTTTAGAATTATTGCATGTAATTATATGAGGGCACCCATCATTAAACTTTGAATCAGAAATCTTTGCTGGAAAAAATATCCATATATCCATCCAAAAAAAAGTCTGAAAGTGTTTCTAATTTCAAGCATCTTCTAGAATCAGGAACAATTTTTATTAATTCTAGTGAGAAAAAAAGCAGTCAGGAACACACTGTAAACAGAAACTGCTTCATCAGTACTTCATTCAGTGACTGCATGTGAATGAATTTGTTTATGCATGTCACACTCTGCGCTAGAAACGCTTACCACATCTTCTGTGGTGTTTCTTTATTTCACAGGGGAACACAGGGAGGAACGTTATTATTTGATAATGCCATTTGGTCCAAAAGGTCACGAGGATGGGAGGAGAGAGCGAGAAGAAGGAGGAGGAAAAACGAGTAGTATGAGGCAGTTATGGTGGAGTGGTGTTGGTGGTCAGTCCAATGGGAAACCAGGTGCTGATGTTGGGATAGTTTCCATAGTAACTCCTCCTCCTCCCTGTCTGATTCGCTCCTCTTCTCTCGCCAACACTCCCGTCACACATAAGAACACCCACTGAAACAAGTGCACAACTGCTCGCTCAGACCTCCCATCTTTACCTCATCGTGGGCTTTCTGCGGTTTTGCTTTGATATCTGTTGCTCAAATCAATTTGAGCCTTTGTGTGGTCATATTTATTTACCATAAAGCTGCCTTCTTAACAGTCGTCTGCCTTGGTGGAGCAAATGTGTACATAAGCAAATATCTCAAACAGCAGTCAGATTGTGCAATCTTCTCCAAACAAACACAGCTAAAGATGGTAGCTAGCGTACAAAGACAGGATTAAAGATGGAGTGCATTTAACAGCTGAACATCAGTGTAAGGACTCCATTCAGTGTTTCTTTAAAGTGCATCTTGAATCAGCTCCTCCAGTAAGGTCAGGGCTGTTCTTTTTACAGGAGGCGCCAACCTTCAGCTGCCAGTTTCCCAGTTCTATAACTCATTCTCCTTCCAGCACCTGATGAAGGTGTCGGTATGACAAAGTAGTAGTATGGCCAAAGTATGGCTTGTACTCTCAGTTGAAATTTAATAATGCCTATGTCAAGTTATATGTAACCAAAGTCCTTCTAGAGGACATTTAGTGACACAGCAGTCATCTTATTAACTCCCTTTATTTTGAGGCTTCTATCAAAATTATACTATACCCATATTAACAGCAGGCAGATACAGTAGGCCAAGATTTTTTTTAAAATACACTGGACTTCATGTTTAGTATATAACAAGAAGATGTGCATGCTACTGCACAGTTGAAAGGGCTCTAATCCCTTAATAGTGCACAACTAGATGATTGGCTCATATGTTTTCCAGTTCAACTGTTGATTGGCTCCTTGGGGGCAGAGCGAGGACAACCACCATCCAGAACTGTACCACAAATTTCTATTGAGGATTCTTTGTTCCATGTTAATAGGAGTGTGGTTTTCAAATAGAGTCATAACATAGATATGAGATATGAACCTCAAAAACAAACAGCATTCACATCACCATCATGCCTGATTAGAACAAAGAAAATCATCTTTGGCTTTGGATATTTGCTTACAATAAACACTAACACTTCACACAAAGACATGCATTTGCTCTTGACATACATGAAGTTTGAACTATTTGCACATTGTGAATGACAATAATCACCTATAGGTGTATGGAAGTCAATTTCAGATGTTTTAATTTTAGTCATTTTGTTCTTGAGCTGGGCTTGTATATAGATCCAGTAGAAGAGAGAGAAGAAGAGCAGCAGCAGCAGCTGGCCCAGGGAGCCCAGAGAGAGCACCTTTGAGCTGGGCTCAACACAGCTGGAGTCCCCTCCCTCCCGGGGATGGGCTGGAAAAAAGTGTTTGCTCTGCATGTGTGTTTGCTGAGGAGCTTGGATGGGATCCCAATCTGTACATCTAGTTTACACCACATGCCCCAAGTATGTGGAAGCCTCAACTTTTGCCAATTTCAAAAGTGGATGCTAGTGCATGTCTGTGCATTACACAGTTATACATAGTGATGAATTAAAACTACAAATTACACTCATTTTTATATTTCAGGGTTTTTTTAAGCCTCAGTTATCTTACAAACATAAAAACATTTTTTGGTGGAAATGTAAAGCAAAAGCACTTTTTGTTGCCTGTTTTGGCATCTGGAAGTGCAACTTTTGTGAGTTTTGCCACTTTCGTCTAAGGTTTCTGTGATTCAGTGCTTTTACTCAGACCAGTGAACAGCCTTGCTGACACTGGATTAGACCCATTTTACCTTCCTTGCATGAAATGTATGGACATAGCCCCTGTGAGCTCACACAATGTTTAGAGAAGTCCTGTTAGAAAGCCTTGTGCTGAGCTTTTTGATCATCTACATATTGGTGTTGTTTTAAACCTGACATGACATCAGAGAAATGGTTCTGACTAAAAAAAAAACAAGGACAGTGCATGCCACATCCCCTGGATCTTCCTCCTTTACCCAGGTCATAGAGAAAGGGTGCTGAGGAATCTTTCCCATCGCCTTTGTTTTAAAACCTTGTAGCCTTTTTGCAACCTAAGAAGACCTCCATTATGGCTGTTAGAAAGAATGCAGGTTCAAACTTCATTCTTCAGAGCAGGAAGCCAATCCATCTTTTATACTATCTATGAATACTTGAAATTGTATTAGCATTGTCCAACTTTTCCCAACAGATCAGGGACTTAACACCGCATGCTTCTCTGTGTCTGGCTGCAATATTCCCCACAATCTGACAATGGTGCGAATGGATTTTAGCAAAAGTCATTTGTAGGAATTTTCCTCTGTATAAGAAATGAATGCATACAAAGTCCTGGCACAGTAAATTACCAATTCCATCATAACTTTAGTGCTTTAATAATGTATGGTTGGCGCACCTGAACTTACCTCACGGCACACTGGCGTGCATGGGCATACCATTTGAGACCCACTGCATAACACACACAAATCATGAGTCAGGGGGATTTCAAACACTGTTCTGAAATATATGCACAACGAGGTTGCTAACTGAAACAAAAGTTGAAACTAAAACTAGTTGTGGAAAAAAAAGTTACACAGAGTGCTTGTCATGTTTCGGCTGTGTGAAGGCAGGCAAAAAGGTGGACCCAAGAGCAGGACTCACGGAGACACAGGTGAACTCAAAACCCTCAGCTTTATTGAGGAAAAGCAGACTGAACAAAGAACTCACTAGACTGGAATGCAAATAAACAAGCAGGACGGCAAACAGAACACACGGGGGGGCGGGGTAAGAGGATGAACAGACGTTAACGACGCGACACTGACACAAAGACACACTGGGTTTAAATACACTGAGGCAGTAATCAAGGGACGAGAGACAGGAGGGGAACACACCTGGGGAAAATCACAACTGACGAGGCAGGGGAAACGTAACCTGAACACACTCACATAAGACAAGGACCTTCAGAATAAAACAGGAAACTAACAGACACAGAGGACCAGACAAGACACCCTGGACAGACAGAGGGACATACGGGCAGAGAAGACTAAGCACAGGCAACCTAAACTAAAAATGAGGGCAAGATAGCAAGACCTAAACCAGAAATAATCATCATCATCATCGGATAGCTAAAGGAACAGAACATAATTATAATCAAAACAGTATCACCAGAGAATAAGAAATGATCCATAATGCAAAAATAAACTAAAAGAAACTCAAAATGCTGGGTCGAATCGACCCAGGACCGTGACAGTGCTGTAAAAACGTATTTGCTCTCCTCCTGATTTATTCATTTTTTGCATGTTTGTCACCCTTGTTTCAGAGCATCAAACTAATTTTAATATTAGACCTGAGGAAATACATGGTGCAGCTTTTAAATGAAGATTTTTTTTTTTTGTCTAGCATGAACAACCTGTTTAAGGTAATGCCAAAGCATTTCAACCTGATTTAAGTCAGAAGTTTAAATAGGCCACTCCAAAACCTCTTTTTGTTCATTTTCACTTGTTTAACATTCAGAGGTGGACTTGCTGGTGTGTTTTGGACCATTGTCCTGCCACATAAACTAAGTGAACTTGAGCTTCAGGCTGGACATTCTCTTTCTTATATAGAGCAGAATCTATGTTTCCATCAATTACAACAAATTCTACAGGTGCTGAAGTAGTAAAGTAACCCCAGACCATCACACAACCACCACCATGTTTGACTGTTGGCATGATGTTCTTCTTATGAAATGCTGTGTTAATTTTATGCTAGATGTAGCAGGACTCAAAACTTCCCTGAAAACATTATGCCTTTGTCTCGTCAGGCCACAGAATATTTTTCCCAAAATTCCCAGGGATCATCAAGATGTTATTTGGCAAATGTGAGACAAGCCTTTGTGTTCCCTTTGGTCACCAGTGGTTTTCTACTTGGAACTCTCACATGGATACCATTTTTGTTCCATTTCTTTCTTATTGTTGACTCATGAACACTGATTTTAGCAAGTGAGGCCTGCAGTTCTTTCAATGTTGTTCAAGTTTATTTTGTGACCTCCTGGATGGGTCGTTGATGTGCTCTTTGAGATATTTTAATAGCCTGGCCGCTTCGGGGAAAGTTCACCGCTGTTCCAAATTTACTCCATTTGTAGATAATGGTTCTTACAGTGGTTTACTGGGGTCCCAAAGCTAAAAGTGGCTTTGCAACCCTTTCCAGATTGATAAATGACTTTGTATCTCATCTGTTCTTGTTCCTTTAGATCGTGGCATGATGTGTTGCTTTTGAGATCTTCACTTCGTCAGACAGTTTCTATTTAAGCAATTTCTTGAGTCAACGGATCTGGCGGCAATCAGGCCTCGGTGAGGCTAGTGAAATTGAACTCAACTTTCCCCCAAAATTTGGATAATTAACAATAAAGTTAATTAATAATTTAAAACCGGGAGGCAGTTAATCTGTCACATATAGGGCCAAGTAGGTCTGGAGAGCTTTATTCTCTTAATAAATTCAATAATCTTTTTAAAACTGCATTTTGTGTTTGCTAGGGTTATCTTTGTCTAATATTAAAATTTGTCTGATGATCTGAAACATGCAAGTCAGACAAATATGCAAAAACTAAGAAAGAAATACTAAAATCCACTAAAATAAAACATTGTGCTCATAAAACTGGAAAGGAAATGTATTTCTTTTTTAGCTTGTTGCATTTGACAACAACCTGCCCATTGAGGTGTGGGTGCATCTCTTTACCTAGACCCAGGATTTCAAGATGAGTGTGATTCAACTGTGTTTGTTTGGAATACCTTTTGTAAGGTTCTTAAATCTTGACCCTGACAAATACCCTCATTATGACAAATAAAAAGACTAAAACTAAAACTAAAACTAATGAAAAGACAGCAAAAACAAAGTGTTTTAAAACACTTAAAAAGAAAATTGAAACAATAAATTCCACTGTGGGAACAATAACTAAAATCAATTAAAATCAGAAACTGAAAATAAAATAAAATAATAATAATAATAATAATGCTCAGATTCTTATCTAATATATGGCAGCCATAAATTATTGTTGAACATCTCAGTCTAATGTGCTGACACTATATGGTTGTGGATTTGTTCCAGTTCAGTCACTAGAGCGTGAGATTAACACTCCTGGCACAGTTAGTAAGACACTGGTGGGCTTTAAGGCCTGACACAGAAATGGCACTAGCTCATCCCAAAGGTGTTGGAAGGGGCTGAGGTCAGAGTGTTCAAGGGCCTTATCCACCCTGAAGGTTTCTCTTAACTGGAACTAAGGAGGGTGTGAACAGTAATATGTCCGTGTGGTGTCTGAACACCGTATGTAATCTATTTTCAGATGGATTATGTTTTCTCTGTGTGAGAAGAGAAACAGATTGAGAGAGATCTGTAAACTGACACGGCCTCTTCAATCCGTCCTTCCCCCCACAGTTCACTGAATCGCTGTCTTTACTCTCGCTCCTGTGGCGCCAGTGAAGTAAAGGCCATCCTCACTGTCACTCACGGATTTAATCATTCGGATCTACCCAGGCTCTCGCCTCATTTTCTGCCTCCGGTAATAGCGTTTCAGCTTCGTACGGGCGGTGAGTGCGCGCTGTCCAAGGTGCTGCAGCGGCGCGCGGCCCCGCCCATCCTCTCCTCTCACTCTCTCTCTCTCTCTTACATACACACACACACACACACACACAAATACACATTCACACTCCATCGTTCTCCTGCGACCACGTGACGTTCCCTCTGTCGACTCTCGCGGAGAGCATCAGACTGCACCTTTTCCTCCTCAGGAGAACGGAGAGAAGGAGAGGGGGAGAGCGGCATTGAGTCACAGAGAGAGAGAGAGAGCGCGAGCGAGAGAGAGAGAGAGAGAGAGAGAGATTGAGCGCGAGAGAGGAAAGGGAAGCTAGAGAGAGTGTGTATGAGAGAGAGAGCAATAGCACCTTGTCGCCTGGAGGCGATCCTATGATAGTTTCGTCCCTGTCCGGTAGACCGACTCAGTCTGCCACCAGGCGCGCGCCTGCTCTCTCCTCTCTCGCGAATTCGGGGGAGATTCTCCTCAAATGGAAGGGAAATCGATGAGCCGCGCGCGGCACTGTTGCCACGGAACCACAGGATGCGCGTGAGGTAGGTCGGTTTTCTAGTGTAATATGTGCCTGAGCTGAGGGAACACCGCGGTCGGTTTGCCTTTTATTTACCGGGGCGAGGCTGCCACGACACTATTACAGGTGTAATTCCAATTAAAACAGCAGGTTAACCGTATAAAGAAAAAAAATAAGTAATTAACATGTAACCGGTGAGCTAAGCTGTAGTTAACGTCAGGCGCTAAGGGCTCAGGTGATGAGACCGAACCCCCGGTGTAGTCGAGAGGGAGAAAAAAATGGAGAGAAAATATAGCCGCAAATCGAGAATCGATATTTCAACCGCATTCATTCACCCCGTCTATCAATAACTGTGATGTCGCCGCTTTTCGCCTCTCAAAGACTCCGAGAAGACGCTACGTGTAGTCCACTGTGCGTGTGCATTTGCTGCCACTGTGGGGTTGTGCCGTGTGTGCGCGTGTGAATGTGTTCAACTGTTTGAAATGGGCTCTGAAGCCGTTAATTCGATAAAAGCGAGGCGGTTTGAGTCATCCGCCGCAGCGCGCGGTGCTGCTCCCGCTCTTTGTGATGAACCCAACACAGTGTTTGACGGTGCCGCGAGGTAGCCTCGTTAAACCCATTTACAAAATAAACTGAAACACGAAAGCTGTTGATTAAAATCTGTAAGAATACCGCCAGTGTCAGAGTGGGTCCAGCTGTTCTTTTTGGACATTAAGGCCGCCGCAGGTATGCCACCTTATAAAAATCTCCTGCGGCATGATGGGAGCTCTGCTGAAGGAGGTGCTGTTTGTGTATGTATGTATGCGCGTGCCTATATACTGTATGTGCTTTGCTTAAACCACTGCCGTGTGGGCTGCGTGGAAGTAAAAATTCTACGTGTTAATCTGTATGTTTATAAAGACTTATGTGGGCCTGCTCCTTGTGTAGTGTGACAATATGATGTCTTTGTGTGTATGCGCGCAGAAATGCACGAGAAAAAGTAATCTGAGAACAACAGCGGGATCAGGTTGTGTATGTGTGCGCGAGAGTTTGTGTATTGTATATATGTATGCGTGAGTGTGTGTGTGACCCTGGTTGATTGTGCCGTCTCTGTTCTCTCTGTAGGTCGCTGGAGAGAGTGATGACGCGGCAGTGAGAGACACACATACCTCACTTGCACACACACATACATTCGAACACACACAAACACACACATATTTTTTTACCCACACACACTTTAAGTCTTGCCCTACTAAGAAAGGGAGGAGGGGGAGAAAATACTGCTATGACGGTGTCATTTCTCTCCATTACCAGTGTGTGAGACACACACACACACACTTGCACTTGTACTCCGTGGGGAATTGCCTGCATGGGGGATAAGGCCCTATCTAGGGCACAAAGATGGAGTTCACATACAATTTGTCACATATCTAACACTCACACAGACGTTCACACAAACACACACACCTGGAATCTCATATGTCAGAAGATAAGAATAAAGACTGAATGGAGAGGAGACACTGAGCATCTCAGAGACGACACAAACAAGAGGCCAAGGGAAAAAAAGATGTCCAAAGCATACTGAAAGGATGGCGGGAGCCGCTGTTTGACCCCCTCCCTTTCCTGGAGCTGAATCCTATAGGAGCCAACCTTTGAAAGGAGCACTTGCAAGATAGAAGGGTCACCTGAGAAACCCATAAAGAGTTCTTCAAAAGCCCCTACAGTTGTCACCATGAGCTGTAGGCTAGAGGGAACACCCCAGCTCTAGCCACTATCTCCTCCCGTGTGTGTGTGTGAGTGTGAGCGTGAGTGTGTGAATGAGTGTAATGGCGGTTTGTGTTTGGGCGGCAGCCCCACTGCTCTTCCTGGGGCTCTGCCTGTGCAGCGTGGGGGGCCAGGCCCAAGGTGAGGTCCTGGAGTTTGGAGGCGTTTCCAGCCAGTGGGGGCGGTTCCCGGTATGGAACGCTTGCTGCGAGAGTGTGCTGAGCTTCAGCCTGCGGACTCACAGCCAGGAGGGCCTGCTGCTCTACCTGGATGACGAGGGATTCTGCGACTTTCTGGAGCTGCTGCTTCTCCACGGTCACCTTCGGCTGCGTTTCTCCATCTTCTGTGCTGAGCCGGCTGAGCTGCAGTCAGGTGTGGCGGTGAGTGATGGGCGGTGGCACGCAGTGCGTGTCAAGCGGGATTGGAGGAACACCTCGTTGGAGGTGGATGGGCGATTGGAAGGATGGGCAGAAGTGAAGAGTAAGAGAAGAGACATGACAGTATTCAGTCATACCTACATGGGCGGGGTGAGCCCAGAGCTACATTCTTCGCCCCTCCGCCTCACCTCTCCTTCAGTGCGGGAACACCCTGCCTTCCGTGGCTGGATCACGGCAGTGAGCATCAACGGCTCACTGGTGACACTGGACGGCTCAGAGGGCGTCACAGTAACAGCTGGCTGTGGCCCAGACCATCAGTGCCAGAACGGAGGGGTGTGCAATGTGGTCAACGACCAGGCTGTCTGCGACTGCTCCGACACCGGCTACCAAGGCAATGACTGCAGCGAAGGTAAGGCCCAAAATCATGCTGACCCATCATATACATCCCATCCTTTACACATACACATGTACACCTCAAACAACACATGCACATACGCTTACATATGTGGATTAACATCTCAAAATTTATACCTCTCTTTACAAACACCAAGTCCTTCAACAAAGATATCTATTTCTCATTCACACCTTCACATTTACCTTCAATTTGTGTGTATGGACCAGCAGCCTTCACAAACAGTGCAAGACATGCATACTGATTATGTTTGAGATTGATTTCTTACGCCTGCCGGTGGCTCCCAGTTTAAGTGAGCTCCTCCAGAACCCAAAATTAAGCCCACTCCCAGGAAGAGAAGTCAGTGTAGTGAAGCTGGAGAAGAGAGCTTGAAAACAATTTGAAACAAATTCTTGAAAGTCACTAAAATGGCTGGCTGCAGGTTTTGAGGAGCTCAGTAGGTGCATTTGGCAAAACACAATAACTATATAGATCAGTTGTGGACATGGCTGTTGGCTCATGTTGAGAAACTCTAATTGGAGCAGGGCTTAGATGCTGGAAATCAGTGGTTGTTATATGGCCGACACCTGCCTGCCTGTGTTAATGGATTTGCATTGATTCTAAATGGCCTTCAGAGGTACCATACATAGGGTGCTGAATGATGTGTGTACAATCTATCGCCTGCCATTAATTTGAAACAGCTTGCAGCCTGTTAAGATGCTCTGTTTGCGTCTGTGTGATTGTGTGTAATGATTTTGTGTCAGTGCTTTTATGCATAATAAAAAAGGAGACAGTGTTGTGTTTATAAAGATGAAAAAGTCAGACTATAAACGCTTGTAAGTATGCCGCAGATCGTTTTATAACTGCTAGAAGACCTTCTCTTAATACTTCCAGTAGTGCCTTTGGTCACTACAAGTGCCAATACATTGGGCAGCGTACTGATGGCTGTTACAAAAATGAAACAGCTGCTTAATGAACTCAGCTACCAGGTTATGGTTATCATTGCAAATTCGTTAATTTCCCCCTTCTAAGTTGTGTGTGTCTGCAGATTTGCTTCAGTTCATTCAGACATAATTTGCATTCTTAATCGATAGCTCTCTAAAACGAGTCTGTGCTTTTTTGTTTTCAGCACCAGCGATACCAATCAGCCCCCCCCCCAGCAATTGATTTTTCTTCTTTTTCCTCTTCTTTTTTTTAAATGACACAAATGCATCAGCCAAAAAACAGCCGAGTGGCCTTCCACCATGGCTAACCTTAAACCCCACCCAGCACCAATTTCAACATCACACATCCCCTTTAGCCACCCGTCATATCACACCCTAGCATTTAGTGGACAGTAGGCTGGCTTAGGTTACCATGGAAACAGGACTAATAAGAAGACACGATGAAAGATGCGTTCCTAACCCTCCTGCTTCCACGCCTCAGCTCCAGCCTCCCCCCTTCTGCACTCGTTTGTACCTGCAGCTCCAAATGACTTCAGGCATCATATCTGCCACGCAGTCTTTCCACTCTGTTTACACGCATGTGGCAGTGAGTGGAGATTACTGCGTGTTTAATCTAGGAGGCATGTTCACAAATCGGGCCACCTGTCCTACAACAAACAAGGGAGATGCACACAAACGAGGCAATTAACAAACAGTTAATTAAAAAAAATAGGAAGCATAAGAAGTGAACCTAAACTAACAATGACAGGTTTAGTTGTAAAGTCAACACACTGGGTTCAGGTGTTGCCAGGGTTGCCTGTGTTGTCCACCTCTAGTACCTGGAAAGAAAATAGCCACACACATTCCATAGCAGGTGCAGATGGGCATTTTAAGCAAAAATATTATTCAGTACTTATCAGTTTCAATGGTGTCTTTACAGATTTTGCATTGGACCTTGTTTTCAGTTGTTTTTCTTCAGAACTTTAACAGCTGTTGCATTTTGTGGACTCACAGAAACATTTGATTTCCCCATGTCTCACATGGTGTAGTGGTCTGGCGATGGTCTTTAACATCTGTCCATCTATTTTCTTAATTGCTTATTCAAATGAGAGTCATGTTGGAGGGCTGGAGACTATCCCAGCTATCATAGGTCACACTGCACCAGTTCATCACTAGGCTAACAACAGAGAGACAGACAACCATTCACACTTACAGTCACACCAATGTCCAAATTAGAATCAGTTAATACCTTAACATGCATATTTTTGCACAGTATCGGCACAGGCAGAATATGCAGACTCCACACAGAAAGGCTGTGTTACCTCCTACCAGCCACTGGTAAAAACAAGATGATATATAAATGTTTTAAGACAAGAATCAGTGACATAGTCTATTTATTGATTTAGAATTTAATGACTTTGAAATGACCTTATTAACCACTACAAAAGGCAACATATGGGCTTCTTTTCAATATACTTTTTTGCTTCCTCCTCTCGCATCTCTTTCTCGCATCTTAGCTCCTCCCAGTGAGGATATAAGGTGAAGATGCAAGGACGAGATGCAAGGACAGCGGTGCCGAAGCTTCCATTATACAAATCCATGGATCCATAGTGCCAGCCTTAAGAGCTGCTGGTTACTTATAACAGGCTTCACAGTTGGACGCCCTGTCTAACTGATTCATAAAGATTTCCTAGAATCTTCTATAAGGAACAATTTAAAATTTTACCTTTTAAAGACAGATGGATATGAAAATCTCTTGTTTCTAAATTCATGAAATATGAAAATTGTTTAATACATTGAATTAGCTGCAGTTATAATAGTAATTAAATGAACATTTTAAATCCTCTAATTCATGTATAGAACAGTGCTCTTTGTTCTGAATTGTTACATTATTATTTGCACTAAAATGCGCCACGCGGCTTCATAAAAATGTTTTCGATTGTAAATGAAAAAACAAATTGGGGCTTTGCTTGACGCCACAGCACAACAGTGCATTGCGCCTCAGTATGTGCTTTCTGTCAATCCTGTAAATGACACTACAAAGCAAGCACTGTAAAAATAAACTGCTACATGTGGAGTTTTCCGGGTCATCGGAGGAGAGGGGATGCGAGGAAGCAAAAGTTAGTGCAATTAAAAATCAGACGCAGCGCGGAGAGGGTCGTCAAAGGCAATAATGAAAGTCTTGACCACCACTCCTAACATGCCACGGAGATAAAAACGGTATTAAAGTAGGTACGTTTATGTTCATTTGTGAGGAAATAATTAGTCTATATGAGAGAGAAATAAGAAGAAAATTAATTAGCAGATGATTAAAAATGAATTAATTAGGAAGAAAATACAAAGAATGTCCCCGAATGTAAGCATTTGATGTTTTTCTTTGTCATATATGAAAGTAAACTGAATATTTATTGGGTTTTGTACCGACTAATAAAACAAGCAGAGTATCTTACCTTGACTATTATTTAACTATTTTCCAATATTTTATGAGCAAAAAGCAATTAATTGGGTGAGTCATCTGCTGATTAAGTAATCATTAAAATGCGTTTAAGCCACTTCTAAAGTAGAAATGCCAAATATTCCCTTGATCTAGTTTCTAAAAAGTGAGAGATGCTGTCTTTTCTGTCATTTGTATCATTTTACATTTAATATATTTATGTTTTGGGCTGCTGGTCAGAAAAAATAAGAGTTTAAAAGCATCATCTTGTGCCCCGGTACTTAACGCCAGACAATTTTTAGTATTATTTAGTAGTTTTGGCATTTTGCAGACTAAATCATTAGTGCTAAAATAAATAGCAGTTGTTGGGCTTTTGTGCTGCACGTGTGTTCAGGAAGTGACAGGTGAAGCTATGATCAGCTCTGTGCAGAAACTCAGTGCTGCACTGAGAATTAGGTATGATCCAAGCCAGTCTAATCCAGTCTGCTGTTCTGCTGCTGCTGCTTAGGGCACAGTGGGAGACAGACAGCAGTGGCACACGCATACCTGCACAAACACGTGCAACACAAAACATACAATCACACAGAGAAACACATTCACACAGTGCACTGGCTCCAGCACCAGCATTAGTCACAATACCACTGAGGTTCCTAACAGCGGTGTAGCTTTACAGGCTAAATAAGAGGTGAAGACATTTTATGGAAAAGCTCACACCAGATACAATATCTACTTTTCTCTGGCACTCGTCGCTCAACAAGAGGCTACTTATTCCTTTTAAGGGGGTGTTTTATATTCCTAGTGTTGGACTCACATTTCATTTGTGAGTGAAGCCAATTGTTTTGGAAAACATGCGCCAGAGTCATGTTTTTTCTCTTGGCACCAGTGGCTGCTGTTAGTAATTGTAGTCACATAAATTGTAGTCTCGAGTTTGGAGGTCTGCTTAGACGGATGTGCTTCAATGTCTTAAGTAAGAAGCTTTGTAGCATTACATGGTTAAAATAATGTGGAAATTCTCTTTTCAAACTAAATTGCAGCTTCAGAGAAAACATATTATGGTGTTTTACTTTAGAGCTGAAATTTGCTCTGAGACTTGGTATTGTAGCTTAGCATTAAGTTTTGGTCTTAGCAAATCAGTTCAGACTCTTCTCTTTTTATTTTTGTAGATTAAGATTTCAGAGTTTAGGCATAAATGTTGAATGAAAATGATGTGCAATTGTAACACAACATTTTTCAATGTTTTCATTATTTTAATTATTAATTTGCATAAAATTGCAAAACTTCTGGGTTAAAATGGCCCCCCCAAAAAGAGTTAAAAATTTCACTGGCTGTCTGACCGGGTTGCACCCCAAGGCATTTGTAGCTGAGCTGAGCCAGGCTTTCCCCTCATAGCCATGAGGTTTGGCAGATAAGGATATAGTGCAAAATAGCATGCCTTTTATTTGCAGTTTATGCATCAGAAATGGGTTGATATGCTACGTTTTGGGGACATAGTTTTGAGAGGCATTTGCAGACAGTGAAGTTCAGATAACAAACACTGGAAATAGCATAGCTGTTTTTGTGTGCAGCTGCATTTTGGGTTTCTATATTTGGCCAGCTTTTCACGTATAGCGTCACAATTATTAATTGCTTTTGGATTTAATATATTAAATTCTTTATGGGCAAAAAAAAAGAAAAGAAGAGGCAAATTCTATACCCTAAATTCTAAAGCAATCAGTCAAAGGAAAACTAGTTGATTTGTGCAGTTGCTAGAAGGGGGGGAATCAAATGCCTTGATTGATAGGAAGGACAATAACAAATTCTGTGAGGGAGGAAAATGCATCAGTTTGTTATGTGGAGGAAACTGCAGTTAACCAAAAGGGCAACTCAGCAATTAAAGAAAAATGAGAAGGTGGGTTCAGCTGTGTCAAGCATATCAGCAGCAGTTTTTTCATCTGTCAATTTCATCAGTGTACATTAGGCACAATAATTAAAAAAAAAAAAAAGCCTAAAGAAGCTTAACAGTCAGCTCTTGAAGGTTAATTGAAATCTTTTTTAGTTACTTACTGGTAGTAGTATTAGAAAAACTCACAGACATTAGTTCTGGAAGCAGATTTAATGGACTGAGCTTTTCTACTGAAAGTGCAGTCTTTCTTAGCCAGCTAACCAACACACAGACCTTGGACAGAAGAGTGCAACGCCATCTTTAAATTCTCAGAATCATTCTTGGTTCAGAGATATAAAGAAGTTGGTGAGGAAAAACTGAGCAGATGATGTGTTTTCTTTGGATAGCCCACATTTTCTGGAGGGCTATTTTGTGTGTTCTGGATCTATAATATTTATTTTTTAAAAAGCTGGCCTCATGCGCTGTTGTTCATTTTGGTGTGACAAGATACCGGCACTGTGGGATATCTCAAACCCCAGGAACCGCAGGCTGAACCAATATATATGCATCAGCAACACTAGCAGTGAGTTACTCTTACGGATTTATAGTTTTTCAAAGGAAATTCTCATTCTAGATGCACTGACACACTTTAGAGGAGATAATTCTCAGTTTGTGTTTAAAATTAAGTGGATGGCTAAAAAAGAAGGGGACTAGAGGCCCAGGTCTCTTTGACTGAAGCAAAAACATGTTAATAGCATCTAAGGTTGCAAATATGTTGATTGTAGGTTGTGAAAGAGTTGTCGCTTTCAAAACTGGGATGATCATTATTTGCGAGTATATGAGCCGACACTGTGTAGTTGTTTTGTGTAGAGTCAGGCAAAGCCGGGCATAAAGGTTTATCTTTTATATGGTACCTTGAAATTACTGTGTTATTTTGAACCCAGCAGCCTCGGTGTAGCTGCACAATAAAGCTTTGAGATAAAATTATAACCCTCTAAAAATTAGAAAAAAATTCAGTTATGAATCTTTAATACAGAATGAACATGCTCTGCTAGAGGAAAATATGAATCCTTAGGACTATGCTAGAAATAAGCAATTTAGCTGTGGCAGTCTTAGTTTCCGTACACGTTTACAATTACACAGTATCTTCAAGGCTCCCAAATGATCCACTTTTATTCCTGCTCATATTTTTGCAGATTTGTGTCAAGCCTAGAAGTATTTGCAAAGCGTAATGTTGTTATTTACTGTAGGCATTCTCAGCCCTGAAAAAACTGCAGTATATTACATATTTAATACCAGTGCAATGAAGGAACTATTTATGAGGGTTTTGTTCCGGAGCACATCAATATGTCACTTTGGCGAAATAAATTGATTTGAGATACTCAGAATATAGATGTAGTAAGTGAAGACAGTTTGAGCAGAGCCCGTGCATAAATGTAATTACTGTCTAAGTTATTTTGCCCTCCAGTGAAGGCAGAGTGAACCTGGCTTGTTAGGCCTGGCCTGGCTTGCATTGTCCTTGAGGGCAAATCACTGTTAGCATGCTAATGGTTCCACCTGTTTCTGCCATGCCACCGGCACAAGGGCAGAGGGAAGGAAACACTCACATGAACACAAAGCTCAAGACTCACACATCCACACACAGGCGCCCAAAGTTTCATGTACACACAAGCACACAGACACACACACTCTGTCCCAGTATTGGACCATGCATGCCCCTTGTCTTCCTGCACTGCTAATCCATCCCTACATGTTTACCCTGCTATTTCACATCATTATTACTGCCATAGTCGACGTTGGTGTGAGTGTGTGTGTGTGTGTGTGTGTGTGTGTGTGTGTGTGTGTGTGTGTGTGTGTGTGTGTGTG
>NW_005187470.1:2895627-2948349 GCF_000239375.1 Pundamilia nyererei
TATCTATCTATCTATCTATCTATCTATCTATCTATCTATCTATCTATCTATCTATCTATCTATCTATCTATCTATCTATCTATCTATCTATCTATTTCAATATCCTGCTCTTAGTTCAAACTTTTCCTCATTCTTCTCGCTTCTCTTTTCTAATCGACACCTTTCTTGCTCTTCAGTTAACTCGTAATCATGATCATCTTTTCTTTTTCATCATTCCTCTTCTCGCTTTCACAGCTTTTCCATGTCAGTATTACCTTCCTCTCTCACTCAGCACATTTTCTGTTATGGAAATACATTAGTAATAGATAGCCAGGTTCAAAAAAGGTAACCAGCCTAGATGTATGTTGGTCTGTGTGGGTATGTAGGGGTTGGATGCTGATATCTGGTAAGTACTACATCTCATGCGCAATCATCTGAAGTGGCTCTTGCCTCGAGGTTATGTAGACGCGCAAATACTGTAAAGTGTACGACCTAGTTTATGGCTATGTGCAAACGTCTGTGTTCATACCTGTTTGTGCGTAGGATCGGTGCCTAGGATAAGTAAGTGTCTTCAAAGCGAGGGTTGTTTTGGGTTTTTTTTAGAGATTTTGTATAATTTAGATGACTCATGCACTCACAGATACACACACCGGCACAGAGAAATTTAGCCTTCATCAGCATGCCATTGACAAACTCCTGTATCACAAAAGCACATACATGCGCACACACACACCCCATGATCCTTTACTGTGCTGACTGTGCTCTTGTCTTCCTTTAAGGTCTGGCACACCTGATGATTGGCGACCAAGGTATGGCCTCCTCTTACCTCACTTCCTGTTGTCCTCTGCTATACCATCACCCTTCCCTCCCCCTTACCTCTTAACTCCCCCTACACTCCTCCAACACTCCTTGTATCCCTCCCCCACCTCATCGCCACCTGGAGCCGAAGAAAGTTGTCTCTCTAGGCACTGAACGAAGGTCAGTTTTTTCTCCGTGATTAAGACGTTAAACAGTCCAGAGTTTTAATTTAAGCTGAAACGAATGCAATTTGCTGAAACAGTTAGACCTGAACCATGCCTTTGAAGATTATTTTAGGTGTTAAGTGATGAATCTGAGAGAAACTTCTTCTAAGATATATATTCAGTAGTCAAGGCTGGAGTAACGGGAGGGTGTAGATGGCTGCTGCTTCAGCGCTTGGTTGGATTAGACTTGGCAGGGCTCCAGGTCATGGAGATGGATCTATGGGCCGACTGACCGACTGACAACATGGATGGTTTGATTTGGTCTTTACTATTCACCTCATTTCATTTTCTCTCATCTGTGTGTAAGAGTTTGACTGAGAGGGATGTGAGTGCTGAGTGTGTGTGTGTACGATGTAGCCATACATGTGCATGTGTGCTCTTACAACAGGGTTTGAATCAGTGACTGGAAGCTTTCAGAGAAACGCACATCCGCACTCCTCCATGGCTTTTCATCTGCTTCCAGCATGTCTCGCTCTGCCGTTGCCGGTGCTCACATGGGCTCCCGTTAATACGTTGGCGAGCGCATGTGATTCTGAACAGATGTTCCTGCAGCATATGAAAGCATTGCTGCTACACCTCAAAACACAAGTTGCCCAGTGTTTTTGAAGACATCCCCAAAAACAAGTGCCACTGGTCTGCTTGAAAACTGTTCACTGATGACCAAAAAACTCACACTGCCACACCTCTTTTCTTCTTGCCCCACCCCCTTCTCCTTCTCCTTCTTTGTTCCTGCCCTCTTACACTCTGTGTGGGACACCACCCTTTGTGATTTTAGGAAAGCTCAGAGGTACCTCCCATACTTTTTTATGTATCTATGGCTAATGAGCTATTCTGGATGGTTTTGAAGTTGAATGTATTGACAGGCTCTTGAATGTATGGTAATTTCAGACTTAGAGCTGTTCAGCTTCAAATTCTTATGTGCAATTGCTGTTAAATTGGAATGTTTCATTTTTGGTAAGGTAAGGTGTTGACGTATGAGTGTGTGTGCATATGCGTGCGTGAGCGTGCTGTTACTTTTGCCTGCATGCGTGCGACTGAATAGAAGCTCGAGCCTACCGTGCTTTTGAAAATCGGGAAGGTAGGTGCTGCTCGATCGGTCGGCTCTGCTTGACGCTGATGAATACACTGATTGGCCCACATGAAGACAGGCTTGATCGTGACAGGCTGATCTGCGTCTATTGTGCTCTTTGATTGGATGAGAGAGACGATGTGATGACGGCTGTCTCCCATTGTGACAGGGCTGCCGTGCATTCGCTGAAATGTGCCATTTAATGAAATGTTCATCCTAGCTAGCAGATAGAAATATCTTGAAGAGAACAAATGATGTCTCTAAACATCTATCATGTAAGACATCTCTATTATGACAAGTATATTTCTATCTGGGCTTTTTTTTCTGTGTTTTGATTGCTAAGTAAACTCACATTGCTGAAGTTTCTGCCTTAAAATGTCTGCCGTGAATCATCCAGGTGGCAGTGAAAATTTAATGGCTTCATCTGGCTTATGCTCAGCATTTTAAATCACCTACTTAAGGACAGACATGTATTAACATATGTTTCCAGCATTATTACACAATGTATTCAGTGTATTTGTGTATAGTGGATGCCCTCGCTATTACGGATGTTTGGATTGTGATAGGCTAAAAAGTAAAACTGTTTCTCTTATTTATTTTTCAAACCTTTGAAGCCTCTTTCAGACACTGTACACATGAAAAGGCTGCGTGTGTGTTTGCGCGAGTGTGTTTTTGCTCTGCATACTGAGATGTAAAGGCTGTCAAATGGTGCAGACGAAGCCTAGCTTAGGTTAGCTCAGCGTAAAGAGGCTTTTTGAGGAGCCTGCAAAGCTGAAATGAGTTTCTTTGAGGGGGTGGATTGGTGTGGGGAGGGGTGTCTTAGAAAGATATATAGCATATGTGTGTGTGTGCGTGTGCGTTTGTGTGTGTGGGCAGGAGAAATTGAGAAAAAGAGACCGTGCCTGTGAGAGAACAGCTAAAGGAATGAATGATAGAGGGAGCAGAGAGGGAAATAGGAAGCGAGGGAGAGATAAAGTGAGTCGTCTTTTCTCCTGTGATGTAGAGCAACTGCCTGTATCTGCAAAGGGACAGCGGTGCTCCTGTCTGCCCTCCCAGCCCAGTCATTCACCAAGGGAGATCAGCCCTGATGGGGAGCGCTGGACCTTTCCCCTCCTCCATAAAACACAGTTATCATTCTCCCTGGAAATGATACCCACAGATCACTAATCACTTTGAGTGGGTGAAAATGCACGAATTGTGGAGGGAAGAAAGAAAGGAGGGAGCCAAATTGGATTTTCATAAGTATCGAGCAGCCAAAGGAAGAGGGGGGAAATGGATTTTTTCATGAAAAGTATTGAGCAGCAATAATCTGGATGGAAAATGTGCTTAAAGCCAAGTAGCAGATTTTGCCCTTTTCTTTTCTCTCTGTCTCTCCAAGAATAGACCGTGAAGGGTTCTGGGTGAATGAATGATTGTAGATTCTGAATAGGATTGACGAGTGGCTCTTGGTCATAATTGGCAGCTATGCTTGTTTATGATATTTGTATGTTCTTCGAGCTCTGAAGCGGGCTGCCTAGTTAATAATGGTTGTTTGTCTGCATGTCCAAGTGTTCTCGATATCAATCCAACAATCTATACGCTACACAGACAAGTGGTCAGCCTCGCTTGAAGTGACCTTTAAAAATGCGTGTACGTGAACGGACGGACAAACAGACGCAAACTCACACACAATAACCTTTAGAGAGTGCCCGCTGAGTAGGTGAGTGAGTATGTGTTCAGTGTAAATATGCATGAGTAAGGCTGCCTGCACATATTCTTCACGGTCAGTGGATGAAGGCAGTGGAGAGCGAGGTGTGTTTGCCTGTATGTTAGTGTGCGTCTTGTGTGAGTGCATGGGTGCATGTTCAGGGGAGGTGGATTGTGAGTCATCACTTGTGACTCATAAAGCGTCGGCAATCAAAGCGGCTCATTTTAACACATTGTCTTATGGTAAAAACACGCAGATGGACGCACACTCCTGGCTGTGCACACACATGCCCAATATCACAGTCTTTGGATTTCTTTTTGAATTGTCTCTTTTGTGCGTTTCCCCCCCACCTCTCCACCCCCTTTTGTTCTTTCATGGATAAATGCGCTTTTTCGGAAGAACGAAAAAAAAGCACACATGTACACACACATACACATACGCAGTGGACGAGCTCCGTGCTGACTCCACCATATGTGGGGTTGGGAGTGGTAGCAGACGCCAAGACAAGAGGAACCAGTCGGTACCAGCAAAGTACAGCATGTCTCCTACCTCTTACTCATCACCACCAACAGCCCTAATAATAAATCATACAAGAGCTGTTTATTTTTTAATAAACTACAGGCCTGCTGAAACAAAATTTAAATACATATTTTTGTTAGTCTAATTACACTTGTATAATTTCTCAGCACACTCTCATCTTACTCTGTTATTTTAGGTGGTACTGTTGAAATGCTTCGCCCCTCATCAGAAGATTAATCAGCAGCAGTGTAAATTATTGATAAATGATGTGTTGCTCCTAGCAAAATGCCTTCCTTTTTAGTTTTAAATAATTTAGGTCTACAGATAATGATTACTTATTGATTAATTGGCAAGTTAGTTTTTTGATCAACAGATTCTGGTGCAGTGCACTTTTATTTATATCATGCCAAATCTTTTTGCCAAATCTCAGCAAAAGCCCCCTAAGGGCAATATTATAGAAAGAATGTGTAGTGTAGCCATTTACCTCGACCAATTGGTGGGGCTTCTATTTTTATCTATTTTCTTTTTTTACCCGTTACATTAAATGAAATAAATAGAAATGTTTTACAGCCCAAGTTGATGTCTTGGATTTGTCTGACCAACAGTGAAAAACTTCAAAATATTAAGTTTACTCACATGTATGACAAAGCGAAGTAGATACAAACTCCATGGCATTACTAGTAGTATAATTAAACAAAAACATTACCAAGATTGGGCATTAATTTCAGATTAATTAGCCTAGTTAAACACAATATGTTTTGGTTTAGGCTGGTTGATCCATTGTTGACATTTTACTCCCATGGTGAGTATTTTCCACCATATTATGACATTTTAAAATGATTAATCAGCAAATTAATCATCTCCAAAAATATTAGTTAGTGTCAGCGCTGTCAGGAAGCAGTGAAAGAACAGGCCCTGCGTTTATGCTTTTAGGTACAGTGAACAAGTATCAACTCAAAAATGTAAATTCACTCAGTTATTGTTTGCGTTGGCCTGATTTCTGTTCCTGCGGCTAATCCTAGCAAAGTACAATGAATGAAAGATACTCATCAGACGCACATTAGCCGCTGATGTTGTAAAGCTTACATAATTAACAAGACGGGCAAGTGAGCAGCCTCCAACTCGAGGTGAGAGAGAGAGATGCTTAGTGTTAGAAGGCAAGAATCTGATGATTGGCTGCCTGCCTTACTGACTGGCATGATTTTGTTTCCTGATGGCCTCATCTTGAGCTGTGAAAAAAGAAACTGTGCGCCCTCTAGCAATCAGCAATGGTAAAGCAATTGCAGCAAAGTTTTTATTGGAAAATTGACAATTATCCCAGATATAAACTCTCCACTAATGGGACTAATTCTGCCTCTACTCTCCACTACTAACACCCATTACGCCACTGTACTACAACACTCATTAATGCTTAACACCCATGCAGTTCTTGTAATGAAAGTCACAGCACCACATACAGTGCTCAGCCCCCACATTATCAGGGAGATGCAGTTACTGACTTCAACATGGGAAATGTGCTGCAATCCCACTACTAAATGTATACTTTTACTGGTAATTATATGCAATTACCAGCTCATTAGCAAGCGTACACATTTACATTTTTTAGCATTCACCGCAACGCTAATAGGGAACACGCAAAGCCGAAGCACCCTATAATGGCCTAAAAATAAAGACATCAAACGGACTCTCCATTTGCAGAGGATGAAGGGGAAAGATAGAGCGGAGGCTGGCAATGAGTATGTAAGGGAGGGTGGGAGGACGGGTGGATGGGATAGGGTAAAAGAGTGCAGAAAAGTGATGGTGACGAAAGATAGGAGCGAATTCAGAAAGTGGGAAAAGAAAGGTGGAAAGAGAAGGTCGGCGACGCACGGGGAGACAGGAAGGGAGATAAGACTGCAGCGTTTCTCAGCAGGAGTGCTGCATCTCTCCTTGGGCTCCCCGACTTGACAGAGCCTCGCATCAGCCGGCATGGTATTCATCAGTGATGCACGTACCTCATCGAACACGCACACTCAGACACACACACTCCATTTTTAGAAAGAAAGAGAAAGAAACAGGGTACTTGGTGCTCCAATTGTTTCTTACTTGTCTTAGCAATTTCCATTGTGCCTGGGTGGGAACCGAGAGTAGCGGACCAATTGGCGATTCACTTCACTACCCCATCTGGCATTTGAAGTTCATTTCTTCGCTTTTTGCCAAAACGACACATGAACGAGCATACGCACACTCAAAGGAATCGTGCATGCATACACAAACATTCATTTACTTGTGGCACTTGTCTGGCGTAACTATGACAATTAAAATAGCCAAAGTGTTCATTAAAAACCCATCACATTACCTTTATGAAAAGAGCTCTTTATGTGCTTGTTATTTGTTAACAACATGCCACAAGAGGGTTTCATTAGGTGCGTGTGTGTGAGAGATGTTAAAGCATGTGTGTGGATCTAAATGCTGCCAATTGTCTGCTTTTTACACATTTTTCTAATTCTGGTGCTCTTCTACTTTACTGTGCATATGTGCCATGCTGTATGTACTGTATGTGTTTGTCTGCATGCCGGTGTGAGTGTGTCTAAAAGGGATGAAACTGACTCTGATCTTATCCAGCTTAAGACAAATACACTGTTCTGCCTGAAGACATTGTCATGGAAACAAGCCAGTTTCCCTGGGTACCAGAGAGAAGGCCAAATTTGAGCAAGACAGAGAGAGAGAGAGAGAGAGAGAGAGAGAGAGATATGAACACAGATAAAAGGAACAAAAAGGGACAAGATATAAAGGATTGAACACAATGGCAAAAAGTGTGCTGTTCATAGTTTTTTTCTTAACATGGAAATTGAAAAGGATTTCTGATGTACGGTATTATTTTTGTTATGCTCTACTTCTTCTATTTCTATCTCAAAGAAATTCACTTAAATGATTGTGTCTTCTCAAAAACATTGCTAAATTTAATATGATTTGCAATAGTCCTGAGATGGACCTTGTTGTTGTTTGTCCAAGAGGTTGTCTGGGGAAGCCATGGCTAGCCCTCGGACCACCTTGCACAACTAATGACAAAGCCTGATGGGGGGGAGGGGGCTACATGTAGAACTGTTAATACATTTAATACCTACTGACCATCTACGTGTTTCTCTGACACATTTAAATGGCAATTATCTTATGAGCCTTATCTTTATCAACAAGATAAATATCTTACACAAGCTCCTATAGTGCATTTCTTCATTGAAGTGATGCCTGAAAAAGAAAAGAAAAAAAAAAGACTATTTAGGCTACATTAATTTAACACATAGCAATAAAACCGAGTCATCCATTTCTGTGCCACCCCGGCGTTTGGTTTGACACTGGCCACCCCTATAAAAAATGTCTGGCTCCTCAGTGGCGCCAGCCGTGGGTTCAGACCTTTTAATAGGCTCACTCCACCACGTTGACTGATGAAAACGCTAGTATAACGGTTCTGTTTGATAAACAGCAAACCATCCATTCATCGCTAATGGATGGTGCGTGGATGATTTGCTGTTTATTAAGCAAAGGCAATCAAGCAGTCCTTTGTTTTTAATATTCTAAATAAGTTTTAAATACACTACATGGGACTCAAGGAGACTCATATCTTCTTACAGATTTAATTCTTTGTTGACAAAAGGACTGCTCATAATGATTCTTTTCAGTGCTGTTTAATGTGCTGCTCTTCTTTTCAATTATTCGATCAGAGCTAATTAATGGAGTGCTTAATCAACAGAAAGCCATCATTCATCCAGGGAATCAATTAATGAATAATCCAGTATCGTAAACGATAATCTCTATAGACATACACCTGAATGCGAATTTACATAAACTGATGGTGGGGAAGATTTTGGGATTTGTTAGATTAAGGTCCAGATTAAGCTTGGGTTTTCTTAACCAATCATAGTTAAGCAGGCTTTGGTAGCTTAGAGATAAGTCCAAGAGTTATTGGATTTATTATAATCCATTCTCAAAACCATAATTTATTTTATGAAGACATTTTGACTTTTTATTAGCTTTGCATTAGTATCCAATGACTGATTAACAGGATTGGCTAAACCTTAAATTTTGACCTTTGACCTCAATAGTTGTGTTGTGAGCTAACTAGTAAAGTAAAGTAAAAATGTATTTATATAGCACCTTTCAAGATAAAATCACAAAGTGCTTCACAGAAACTAGAACATAAAACAACATCAACCAAAGGCAAGTTCGTCCCTACAGCCCTGTCACTGATCATGATTAACAGTAAAGGTGTGCCGGACTTGCTGGAGTATTCTGAAAGATTGGTGCCGCCACTCAAAACCACTGATCAATGCTGCTATAGGACAAGAAGTCAAAATTCTCAGTAAAGGAATTATGGCATTTCTTTCAAAGCGTTCTCCAAAAAGTCTTTTTAAGTTTTTGCAACATCCACATCCATATAATCTATAAATCTCCAAGCTTCTGCATTGACCTGTCATTGAAATTGTAGCACCAACATTATCAAACATTTGTGTCTTCAATCCACGCCAGCAACGAAAGAATGCAAAAGTTTCTTTCTTTTCAAAAGTTATAAAATGCTGCTGTTCACTGTTAGAACGTATATAAAAATTCTTATGACTGATGATCATGATTATGTAGATAACACCTGGTTTCAGTTGCATCTGATTCTTTCAAGTCAATGAATCACTGCAAAAACAAAAAGTTGGCTTTACTTAAAGTAGTGTGAAAATTCAACCTGAAACAAGTGAATTGTGCCATCTTGTAAGGTGTTTTTTTTTTTTTTTAAAAGCCAACTTAATGCAGTATTAACTCCCTTATTCACAACAGGCCACAGCCTGTTTTATTCATTGGAGCAGGATCTTAATGATATGGTCTAATGCCAATCACTTGTTAGGCAAAAGTGTAAACCACTACACTATGGAGCCACTTCCAACTTAATATAGTGTACGAAGGTAAAGGAGATATTTTTAATCTTTAGTTATATCATGCACCCAGAGCACTTGCACGAAAATATATGACCATTATTTGTTAAGCGGCAAGTTTCAGTTTTGTGTACCATATACCACAATGTTTCCAGGAAGACTTGTTTTACTGACATCACATTGACTGGGAGTCTCTGCTATGGTGGTCTATTGCTACATAAGCACTTGAAACCACCCTGCATATCCAGAAGAACAAAAAGTGTAAACATGACATAACATAAAAAATGATCACAACATTACTAGATTAATTAGCAGTCCTGTGAGTCTTACATTCCTGCTATTGCAGAAATTATATAAAACCTTCCTATCATCAACGATTTGCAAAAAATGACAAACATTTAGAAGAAACCATTCAGACAGGTGTCTATATTGTTGGTGATTTTTCAACTCAATCACAGTTTCTGCACTATTCTTCACTTTTAGGTCAGTATTGTATTTTTCTGTGCTGGTGTAGCATTTTTTTAAAGTGCATATTTCATACTGGGAATAAATGCTTTCAATTGAACAACAACAACAAAAAAGAAATAAGACATCAACATTGCAGACGAGCAATCTGTCACTTGTGTCCTGACAGTAATATCCTCCTCTACAGTATTGCTCCCTTGGCTGTGATGTGATAGCCCAATCGCTTTCAAAGCCAGATGCTGTATATCACCGAATAGAGATGGAAACGGCATTTGCAGCCTTTAGTGAACTCGACTGTATGAATTCTCACACTTTAACTTAATATGGAAACTATGCATATGTTAGCATACATTTACATACATTTCCAATGCTGGTCATCTATCTGTATAGTGTACGAGTGTATAGTTAATCCACCTGTCTGTTATTAAGAAGGGATGCCTTCGTGCAGGATGCTTGAGTTTATGCTGCGTGTGTGTGTGCATGTGTATTTGCATGTGTGGACAGTCTGAGAGGAGCTGATAGCAGAACTGCATGGTGGGCTAAAAACGAGGTGCAAGGGAACTGCAGCGTGCTATCTTCAGAATGACAGGGCTGCCATGATTGAGGCTTGCTACACTAGGATTTAGATACACCAGCATTTTTCTGTCTTTACCTCTCTCTAGCCATCCATCCCTCCTTCTCTGCCACTCCCTTTCCTTGTCTCGTCTTTCTTTCCTTCTACCTTATTCTCTCTTCTCTTCCATTCTGCATTGCCCATCTCAATGAGTCTCCTGCTCCCTCTTTTTTTATTCCTTCTCCTTTCAAATTCTCCAATGCATCTTCCTCTTTCCCTGCTTCTTTCCATCCTGCTCCCTCTATCAGGTGCTGTATAATGTAGGCTCCCCCGACGTGCTCCCAGCCTCCATCCGCCATTTTGATTCAGTACAGCTGTCCATGATAATGTACTGTTCACTCAATCACTCTTTCTCTCTCTCGACCTCCTTCTCCATCTCTCTTCCTGTCTCTCCCCCCTCTCTCTGTTTCTGTCTCTGAAACACATGCATGCACAAACACATTCATATTTGGTGTAGCCCCTGTAACAGTGGGTTGCCATGGAAATGACAAATTAGTGTGCGAAACGCTGAGGACGCACATGAGCAGAAAAATGCAACACACACTCGCCATGAGAGCGCAAACAGACAGAAACATCCAACTGATGTGTGTTTGATCATTGGAAGGGTGGTACAGCTGCAGCTGGTCTCTGAAGCAGCAACCATCAGATCAGTTATTCTCGCTCCCTCTCTCCCCCCTCGCCTCCCCACGGACTGCTTTATTCATTACAGCAGTAGCTTAACGATAGTCTTCAAGAACTAATGCCAATCACCTTCCATCTTTACATTTATGCTTATTCTCAATCCTTGCAT
Organism: Pundamilia nyererei; assembly: GCF_000239375.1. Taxonomy (NCBI): domain Eukaryota; kingdom Metazoa; phylum Chordata; class Actinopteri; order Cichliformes; family Cichlidae; genus Pundamilia; species Pundamilia nyererei. The sequence continues at coordinate 2,906,670 of NW_005187470.1, forward strand.
AGCCTTCAAAGTTCACTTCATTAATTTTGTACAAGTTCCTTTCATATTATCCTGTTCCTAGACAGACCTCTCCTTCTGCAAATGCAGTCGCTGGAGTGTGTTTTGGACCATTTTGCAACCCACATATATTCACCCCTGACACCCAGCTGTAGAAAGACTTACTTTAAAGGTTCAACTGATAGCTGGAATCAATTAATAGTGACATATTTTCACAGCTTACCAGGAAGTCGCTCGGTTTTTTCCAAACCGTCACTCGTTTTTTGTTCTTTCTTTCTCTGTGTATGAAAGTGAAGTAATTGAAAATGCAATAAAAAAAGCCTGTCTTCCTCTTCTAATTGTCAGTGCTGACAGATGATGGGAGAATCTCAGCTGATAGGCTTTTGCATAACAGTGGCAATTGTATGGTGATTTTTTTAGTGAAGTTTTATACTTGTCGCCTTGTGTAAATTTGTTTTAAGGTGCATAGAGTCTTTATGTAATTGCAGTGGTCTCATTACACCATTAGTTAGAACAAGAATTGAGAAAAGCACATTTTGGTAAGCTGCAGAACATTTTCTTTGTTTATTTTTTTCAAAGTATTTGAGCCAACCACAGGGCCCATAAACCAGATTATTCCTAGCGTCCTGTCCAAGTCTGGATTAACAGGGAGGATTGCATCAGGAAGGGCACCCAGTGTATAATCTTTGTTCAAATTAAACAAGTGAATGAACAATAAGATTTCCAAACCAGAGCAGAGAAGGGCCAGGCTAACAACAACCACTAGTTACTAGGTTACCAGTGAAAACTTTGCTACTGAGGAGGAAGACAGTGAGAAGGTGTGTTTGGAGACAGAAGGAAAACTGGGAGTGTAGAGGTGAGACTACGGACTTAAAATGTAGGTAACTACAATATCTGGAGCTTTAGTGTGACAGGAGACAATGTAACAGATAGGGTGTGAAGGAAGGGAAATAGATCGTTTGCTATAGTGACCCCTAAAGGGAGCAGCCAAGAGAAGATTTGATTAGTCACCGAGGTGCAGTGGAGGAAGCTGTTTTTGATTTAGTTGTATTTTTCCTGGTAAAAAGACAGTTCAGGAAAAGTGTTTTAGCCTACTGACCTTCATTAGAGCATATTTTTTCAATAGTTTGCTGTTCAGTTGCTGCATATTTCAACACGTTACAAACCCCAGCAGTGCTGCATCCTTGGTGTTTTTTATTTTATTGATCATTGAGGGTTAAAAGATGAAATTAAAAATAATTGTTGGATCTGTCTACCAACAGTCGGCTTGTGTGAATTACTTACACACGAGAAGTTTCACAGCTCTGTGTCTCTCCAGTGCTCACAGCTGGAGGAATTCAAAAGAGAGCCTGCTTTGTTTTTAGCTAAAAAAAATTGTTGATACAACCACTTATTTTATAAAGTGGTAAATAAAATAGTAAATAAATACATTTAACAGCTTCCCAGTATCCAAGAAAAGAAATCTCCTTATTAATAACTTTGTAAATTCAGTGGTGTAAAATCCCAACATATTTATATGACCCAAAGAATAGAACATTTTAGAAGTTTAGGCCAGCAAATGTTTGGTATTTGGTAACAATGAATGGCCAATTAATTTTTTTCGACTAAAAAAAAACCAAGAAGAATGGATATAAAAACAATTTTTACAGTTTACTTCAGAAATATCCTTTAATTATCTTTAAAGTTACCCAAAGCTAATTAACTTTAAAGAGTTTTCTTTTCCCTTCTTCTATTCACTCGCTTTAATCAGGTATAATTTAGGACCGTTATTGCAAAAAGTGACCTCAGAGATAAAGTTAGCTGTCCAAACACGCAGCCCACGAGAAACAATTACCACAGTAGGGGTGGGTGATATAGACACAAAATGATATCACAATATTTCAAGAAAACTTCGAGTATTTTTGACAAAATAGAAAAAACTCCTGAACATTTTATTGATGCTAGCAGCCTGCATTTAAGTGCAAGTTAATGACGAGTATTTTCCCATCCTTTTTACAATTGAGTCTACTGAACCAAAGAGCCAGCAGTAGCAGCAGCCATAGTGCAACAGTGGTGACCCAGCAGTACATTAAGTGACACCACATAAATTAAGCTGCTTTGCAAGTGTTTTCCCTGGAAATTTAAGTAATTTTATGTTAAGCAGGTATCTTAAGACTTTTATTAAACGGTAACTAAAGTAACTTGACCTTGTAACTTGTCAAAAGCCGCACAAATATTATCAGATAATAAAACTGGAAAATATTTTCTACCTTTGATGGGTTGTGTCTTGGGTCAAGCTTTTTAAACCAGCTGCTTAAAATTTCCATCCACTCCATGTGACCTTCCTGTCATGTGGAGTGCAGCTAGCTATGAACTAGCAAGTGCAAATACCCAGCACAACTAGTCAGCGCACCAACAACACAAGTGGAGTCATGCGCCTATATCTGGGTTGACATCCAATCACCAAATGCAGGAATCTCCTACTTGTAGCCTGGTTATACTCAACAGTTTGTTTTTGCATCCAGGGGTGAAACGAGTCGTTTTCACCTTTTGGGGGGAAACATTTTCTTGCATATTCTGCAAAGCACTGCTCATGATCGAAGGTTATTAAAACAGCTACTCTTTTAGATGCTAAATTATGACATGGTGCTGTTGTGCTCTGATGTGCCTGGGCTAGTTTGTGTTATGTTGCTATAGCAATGATATCACAATAACGATAGTATTTTCAGATATAATAAAAGATTTAGGGTGTATGGCCCAGCCCTATACCAAACTTCTACAGTACATTAATAAATATAAAGTACTAAAAATTCTCCACAGGAACATTTTTATAATTCTCATTCTTAGGCTCTCCTTTTCTTTCCCCTTCATTTCTCCCTCGTTCACTGTATTCCTCCGTTCTCCGACTCGCTTGTTTTGATCGACAGTGCTTTCCACAGGATGAAGTGTGACATGTGGTGTGTATGTCAGTGTCTGTCTCACTGTTTACTCTGAGCTAATACTGACTCACTCCATTAATCTGAGCTACAGAAGATCCACTCCAACCTGCCCACTTGAGAGCGTGTGCGTCTCTGTGTGTTTTAGGTGTGTCTTCACAGTGAACACATGCACGCACGTCTTCCTTGTGTTTGTGTCACCCAATATGCATTTTCCTGTCTGAATGTGTGCGTGCACGTCTGTTGTGCATGTGATGTAATAGAACGAGGAGTGAGCGTTTGCGGGCCAGAGCTTCCAGATCGATGCAGAGATGCTTTATGTGCTCCTGTCTGCTCTAATGATGTGTCTGTAAATTAGCAACAGAATGGTGGAGCAGTACACTGAAACCTAATGGCACCTCTGTAAATTACCGCTACAATGCTGCTGGACGGCTGCGTGTGTTCCCATTGTGAACAACACACACCCACCCCTTCTCGCTCTGCCACCTCATCTACATTTGGCTCCGTTTGCGTGTGTGTGTGAGAGAGTGAGTGAGTATGCGTGATTGTGTTAACATTTGTGGCTGGTCTTTCTGTGTACGTTTGTGTGTGGGGGTCTCCTTTTTCTTCGCTCCTCTCAGTAAAGACTAGCCCGAGGCCCTGAGTTGGTAATAGCTTTTCTGACAGCAATACACCAATATTTACAGAGACCAGCACCCACCCACACCCCCGCACATTTCATGCACACATAAAAAGCATATAGTTGTCTACACTTTCAAACGCTTGAACACGAACTCGCACGCAGTTTTTCTTTTTCTCTTTGAGGCATGCAGACACATACTCTTAATTAACATGCTGGGAGGGAAGGAATCACACAACACAATGTGTTGTTTCTCACTCATATATTGGCATTCACACTTTGGATTTTTTTTTTCATGCAACTAAAGCAAAGAAAGACAATTTGCCACAATTGGCCTTTGAATTGTGATATATTCTCACTTTTTCCTTCTCATTATTCTCTCTGTGTTATATTCACTCAAGTGCGGCCGATTCCATTTCAACATCCCTCTCTCTGCCTCTCACTACCTTAATAACCTATTACACTTCAGTCTATTCATTATATGGCATCTTTCCCCCCCTCTTCTCCTCTCCAGCAGTTCCTCACCAAGTGTCTCTCCTGCTCCAGCTTCACCTAGCGTGTGCTAAATCCTCCTCTGTTCCCCTCGTCATTGTGAACTACAAGATGGTGGTTATGCCAGAGGCTCCACAGAGCAAAGAAAAAGAGGCCAGTGAGATGTGAGGAGAGGAATGGTGGCATGAGGCCAGGAGGGAGGTGTGAGAGCTATAGGGATGGTGGTGAGGAGAACGCTGGAGCAGATGCAGAGGAAGGGTGATGTTTTTGAAGGTGGGGGGAGGTGAAGAGACAGATAATGTCGCCCCTACTTGTCTATGGCAGCACGATAGTATGATCATTTTTGCGGATGTGTGCGTAGGTGTGCATATTTGTTCTGCTGCTGGCTTGCGTATAGAGTAGTGTGTGTAGGTGTGAGAGCAGATAAGTGAATGCGAGCTTAAGTATGATGGATTGTAAAACCTTGGTCTAGTGTCCTTGTGGGTCACTAAGGGTGTGCAAGGTAAGTTGCTACTGGCTGTCTGCCTGTTACTGAATTCTAATTGGCCACTCCTACCTGCTTTGGCTGCCATTATGCTTGCAGGCTGCTCTTCTCCATCTTCATCGTCGGTTTTTGCCATTCACTTTTAAAACTTCCCTAACCTTTGCTGCCGCCACACACACATACGCAGACACTTACACATTTCTGGCATTTAACAAACATCATGAAAGGAGCCATGTTGTCAAACAAGAGCACCTCACTTTAGACTGCCAACACAGCTGTTCTCTCAAAAGAGAGACAGGTTTCGTAACGAGTTTGGAATGCTACAGACTCACGACTGTCTCCCGCACATCCACACTGTTTAATCTCTAACCCACATGAATGATCAAAGCTTGTTTACACACCACTCTGTGGTACAATTAGAGGTATGGAAGGAAGTGTTTCTTCCAAGTGCTGGCATCAGTGAGGCTTTGCTTGACAATAACAGCATTTTCAGCATCTTAAACAATATGTTTTGTACTGCATATCCGAATCAAATTTAACCAGGCCCAGCTGAGCTTTGTTTTACTCAGCTGGCTCTGATGAACACCCACCATTTTATCATCTTTGAGCATTTTGTGAAGAGCAGTGTGGGAAGAAGCAACATAGCTTGGAAAATGTACCACTCATTATGATAATGCTTTGGCAACAACGTAATGGTTCCATGCTTCTCTTTCCTCCTCTTCTCCCTCTTCCTCCTCTCCCTTTGCCTCTCAGCTCGCGAGGAGTACGTCGCCACCTTCAAGGGCTCAGAGTACTTTTGCTACGACTTGTCGCCCAACCCCATCCAGTCTAGCAGTGATGAAATAACGCTCTCCTTCAAGACACTGCAGCGCAATGGCCTCATGCTGCACACCGGCAAGTCAGCTGACTACGTCAACCTGGCGCTCAAGAATGGGGCAGTGTCACTTGTCATCAACCTCGGCTCTGGGGCCTTTGAGGCTTTGGTGGAGCCCGTCAACGGAAAGTTCAACGACAACGCTTGGCATGACGTCAAGGTCACCCGCAACCTGAGACAGGTAACCAAACAACAGGAGATGGAGGAGTAAGCGAAACAGAGAGGAGAGGAGACAATTTATGTTACTGATAAGGCTTTTGGGAAGAAACATTTTCAGTCATGTAGAGAGGGACATAAAGATAACAAGGATGAATGGAAGTTTTACTGATAAAATGCTTGGTAAATGGCAGAATGAAGTAAAGCACAATTTGAAAATATTTTAAGATGTCAAGATAAAAAAAATACTTGTTCCAGCTTCTCAAATGTGACAACATTGTGATTTTGTTTGTTTGTTTTTTTATTTCATTAGCTTGTTTGTGAAGTTTAGACCTCAGCTGGGGTTTTCAGAAACTTTGCATTTAATGTCTGTTATTGTACAGGATTGTATTCAGGCTATAGGTGCAGGCAACCCAGCACTCCTCATATCTCGTGGCACTGATTCTCTGACAAGATGCACAGAAGCCAGAAGAAGCAATGAAAAAAAAAAAGAAAAAAAAACGTGCATACTAAAAGGCTACGCCAAAACAATAATTTCGTTTGCCTGAGAAATAATTGACGCATTAACCAAATGAAGATGTTTATTAGTTGCAGAATTAATTCTGACTCCTTGCTAAATAGATTCGCTCTGTATTTGACTTTGATGAACCACAGTGCAGGTGTTCCAGGGCCACACGGGGCTGAAAAGACTGTAGTCAGCAGAGGGAAGCTAAACAGTGTAGAAACCATGGTCAGTGGTCTGTTGTCCAATTGCAGTGATGCTATGGTAGTAAGAAAATACCTGAGGTTTTGGTCTTAGTTTACAGTGGCTTTACCAGCAGACCTGCACTGCTCTCAGCTCTAGGTGAGTGCATTTTCAATTGTGTGTTTGAGTGAGTGAATGACTGAGGGAGTGAAAGAGCGAGGGAGTGGACTAGAGAACATACAGGGTCACTAGCACCCAGGTGCTTGTAACCTACCTGTGCCCTGCCTCTACCGTTTGCCTGTCTGTACTACTAACTTGACTACTAACTTTACTAACCTGCTAGTGAAACTAACCACCATCCATGGAATGATTCATTCTACTAACCTAACCTGTGCCCTTCTCCTAGCGAAACCACTCCAACCAACCTACTAACCTCACCAGAGGCCTTCTAGCTTTCCTTTTTTTGTTCCCGAGGTTGTTCTGTTCACAGTTTTTTGCTTTCCTTTCTCCCCCTCTCCTACAAAGCACTCAGGCATTGGACACGCTATGGTAAACAAACTCCATTGTTCGGTAGATATCATTCTAATTGTTTCTTAGTTTGGGTTTGCCCCGTGTCTATTTCCTTTTGAACCATAGACATCAAAACTAAACCAATAACAGGATAAATGCGGTTGGTAATCTTTTACGCTTAAAAAGCCCACATCCACCTTCCTTGCCAACCACTTTTTTTCTATAAATCCTTTCCCTCCCTTACTTCTACTGTTTTTATTTTCACCCCATCACTTTGTGACTGACATGTAGGCCCACGCTGATTGGCTCATCCCTCACCTGCACGCAAATGACGAGCCCTCCCCTTCCCCCATCCTGCATGGCGTGACTCAAAAACCCTTCCCCTCTCTAATTGGTCCGTAAAGTGGATAGAGAGGTTCCTTCCCTTCTTTTTTTAATTCTTTTTTCTTTTATTTTTCACCAATCCTCCACTGCATGTTCTCCATGGTGCCTCTAACTCATCCTGTCGTATGTTGTTGGGGTTTTTTTGTATTTTATTATCTATTGTGTCCTCTTTGCCAGTGCTTGCATGCAGAGAGAGGAACAGACTGCATGTTTGTATATTTATGTGTGTGGAATGAGGCGTAACCCATCTAACACCTGTGCGTGTGTGCATTAAATCTGTGTGTTTGTCATCCTGATTCGCTGATCTAACAAACCCCCCCAGACCACTAACTAACCAACTAACACCATCATCACAATTCACCCTAACAACACAATAACATAACATCATCACAATGACTAACAGCATTGAAATCATGAACCCTGACCTCAGTAACCCAACACAGCTTGGCCTGACACAAGTAACACTTCTGTGGCTGCCAGCAGTGCAACAACTAACAACTACTAACAAGTAAATAGTACTAACACCTTACTGCATAGCACGAAGATGCCTGCGGAGACTTACTAACACCTGACTGGCTGGGCAAGTTTGCCTGGCAATGATGAGCACCAGCAGTCAGAGGGAACTTATTGTAGTGGGGAAATAAAGAGCTCACAACCTTTATGGGCAGCCAGACATGGTCAGTAATGTACTGTAGAATATCAGAGAGTGATAATGTACCACTAACGGTGACTTGAGTGTGACAAGATTGGATATCAGTGACACCTAAAAGCCTCTGTACAGGCTATTACACTCCAAAATGAGCTGATTAAATTATAAGAGCACCAGTGTCACTTTAGGCAAAGCATTTAGGAAAAATCTTGTTAGCATATTAGGAAATAAATCAAATTGCGTCTTCTGCCTAGACCGTAAAGCAGCTTAAGCGTACGAACCATAAACATAAGTTGGAAAATTTCACTGATATGGGTTAAGTTGGCTTTTCCTTTAATAAACAAGGCTAACCTTTTAGCAAAATCACTATGGTTTAGTCTATTTTTTACCATGCAGTCACAGAATAATAAACTGCCTTTGAAGTCTGGGTACCGAGAGAATTGTGGCCCTGAAGCTTTGGGTTTCAGCAAAACTTTATTAATCGCATAGAGAATTTACAATAGACTTTTTGCTCTTGATAGGCCGAAGATAGAAGATTATGCCGTTTTAATTCTCAGAGCGCACAAAAGAAAAATGAGAGTTTACCACTACCTGCAGGAGTGAGCGGTATTTAGCAGTGCATAGTTACATATTTCTGAAGCCGGTTACATCAGCAAAGCCAAGAGGCGACAATACTCAGTTACACCACACAGCCAGCACTGATCCAACTGCTGCGAATCAAAGTGGCCAATTCCCAAAACCAATCAGGCCTTCTCCCTGCCAGAATGCATATAGATTGGTTACCAGAGCAACGGGGGCTAATTTGGCTGGTCAGCGCCTAGCTAGCGCTTAGCGCTGCCTTTGGTGTGAGTATATAGCGTGTCCTTTCCCTGTGCTTTGTTGTGTAGGTGACCATCTCTGTGGACGGCATCCTGACCACCACGGGCTACACACAGGAGGACTACACCATGCTAGGCTCTGATGACTTCTTCTACGTGGGAGGAAGCCCCAGCACCGCTGACCTGCCTGGTTCTCCAGTCAGCAATAATTTCATGGGATGTCTGAAAGAGGTGGGGCACATGCTTGATAGGTAAAAAAAAAACCAACCTAATTATTGGCATAGGATAAAACTTTGCATGTGTAAAATGTCTTTCTAAGTGCTTAATGCTGTCCGCTTTGACCTAAGGTTTAAGAAATATTCATTTAAACTAAAATAAATCTTCTTTTCTTTCTTCTGCCACGCATCACACAAACATTTTTACACACAATATCGTATAAAGCACACATACACCGACATGCTTCCATTTGGCAGACTCACACAAGTAGTCCCAGACACACACGCACACACCCTCCCCAGCATCAGAGAGAATCAGTGATGAGTGTAGTTGAGAGAGTAGATACAGAACTAAGCACTAACATGCTAATTAGGTACGCCACAGAGATGCTCCATCCATCCACTGTGCTTGAAATGGGCCACAGCACCACAGAAACAAAAACTCACAATGCACACATGCATGCATGCACAGAAAACACAGTCGTAGTGTAATATTATATGCCCAAATATTTCCGCTGAAACAGTTGCTGCACGCAAATAAACATACGTATGGATACCCAGAGCTTGATACAACGAAACTCCCAAAGACATCCTCACGCCCATCGGATACACACCCTGCCTGAGTCTCCCTTTCATTCACGCAGATTCACACAGAGGCATAAACAAACAACCAAACAAGCCAACAGATGATGTGCCAAACAGAGAGCTATCTGTATCAGTAGTGAATGCACTCTGTGTTGCTTCATTAAGAGTGATGATGTTTAAATGAGGCTGCCGCTGTCAAAGTGAACCCTCCACTGGCACATTTACATATTTAATACGATGATATGATAATCCATGTGAGCAAATTAAGATGTATGCTGCGAATCATCATATGCATGAGCAATCACGGCTGTAACAGTTTTGTGCATTGGATGCAGCACAGGCACAATCCTCCCCATAAACACCCACACCGTAAGACCGTTTGAAGCACTTATTGTGTTCAAGAGCCACCCCCTTGCCTTAAACACACACACACAATAGCACCTGACATGCAGAAAATTAAAACGCAGAGCCAATGCAGAGGAGTATTTGGTTGCTCACAGGTTATAGAAGGAGGTCTGGATTAATAAAGCAGAGCCTGTGTGCTCATCTCTCAACATCAGAATGCTCAGCACAAGCACACTCTATACACTGAGTCAGAGAGCGGACTGTGTCAGGGAAAGCAAAGAGAGAAACAGTAAAGCAAAGAAAATAGAAGATGTAAAAGCAATCATGCAGGTGGCAGGGACAAATGGGAGTTTGAAAAGATGAAGCCGGAGTGGATGCTGGTCTTTAGGTTCTTGCTTTCATATAAAAAACCCATCAGAACATTTGAATAGAAAATGTGTTTGAATAGGTTAAACATTAATCGATGTGCGCTCAAAAGTCAATCAATCTTACTGTTGCTGAACCTTTTCATACATTTTCCCCCAACGTTATCCTGGGAACTGTCACGTGTGTGTTCCCTTACAGGGAAACAGTCTAGCATCATTGTGTGTGCTAGTACATAATGTTTGGATAGCAGAAAGCAGATAGAGGGATAGTGAGACAGAGACGCAGCAAGAGAGATACATTCCCCCAGCTTACTAAGAGGAATTTAGCATTACTTTAATAATTTCTCTATCAGAAATGTTATGTGTGTTGGTTAAAAGTGAAGCAGCATTCAGATATCATTATTTTCTTTCAATCCCCTCCCCTCAAGGTGGTGTACAAGAACAACGATGTACGGTTGGAGCTGTCTAGACTGGCTAAACAGGGAGACCCCAAGATGAAGGTATGCGCTTTAATCAACACGTCCCAACAAGCCAGACAATGCTGGATCCCCTCAAACACCTCATGTCTCGCCCTGTGAGACTCACACTGTAGCGATGTAAATGGGATTATATATTTGAGAGGTAGCCACAAGCTTTTATCTTTTAGCCATTTCACAGCTGGAATCTGGCTTTATTTCGGTCTCAGACTACAAAGGAACCATACTGGTCCAGATAGTCACTACAGCAATTTAACAACTCAACTGTTTTCTGTACCAGGTAAGTGGGGTGGTGTCCTTTAAGTGTGAGAGTGTAGCAACGCTAGACCCCGTGACCTTTGACACCCCAGAGTCTTACGTGGCACTGAGCAAGTGGACAGCGAAGAAGGCGGGATCCATCTCATTTGACTTCAGGACGACAGAGCCCAATGGGCTGATGCTTTTCAGCCACGGCAAACCCCGGCAGCAGCAGCGCAAGGATCCGCGCACACCTCCAACCGTCAAGGTAAAAAAACATTCTAGGCTAACTGTATAATGTATAATGTATAATGTTGAAATAAATTTTAATGACAGTGTTGATGTTTAGCAGCTATATTTTGGGTCACTATAGTACAAAGTGCAGAAGTTCATATGAGTTACTTTAGTTTTGAAGGGGTGTAGCCAAATAAACAAAGTATTAGGTATTATCAAAGTATACATTTTTCAAAATTCTGATGAAATAGTACAAAATCCATTTATGAAGAACAGAAATTCATTTAGAATATTTTTTGTAGAATATTATTGGCTGACCACTCACATACTGCAAGGTGGCTAAATTCATCTCATTAATCTTTTTAGTCTGCTGGATGTTGGAATGATTATCTAGATAGATATGAAGGGATGTTACTTATGAAGAAGGTGGAATGGTCCACTAGTAAGTATACGAACAGTAAGTGGAACAGCGTGCGGGAGTTCAATTGAGCTGTTTTAATGAAGTTTATTCCTCCAACGCACCTGTCGCTTATTAATGTGTACAAAGATTTTGCATCTGAAAATTCAGTTCATTAAAACGGCTACCTTTAATCATCCTCTCTAACAGGGCAGTGACTTTATAATCGTGACTGATATTCTGAGCTTTAGCTGCAGAATTGAGATTTTAAACAAACGAAAGTCCCCACTTCTACAAATTCAAGATGAATAGTTTATTAATGAGAATTCAAAAAGAAGTAAATTGAACAAATTGCACTCATGTCACACCTGCAACTATAATTTGCATTTTCACAGCTTGCACAAATGTTCCTGTTTGGTTTTTTTTACACCTGTCTCCGGTTCATCTACAGGTGGACTTTTTTGCTATTGAGATGCTTGATGGACACCTGTACTTACTGCTGGACATGGGCTCAGGAACCACCAAGACCAAGGCCATCGACAGAAAGGTCAATGATGGAGAATGGTACCATGTTGACTTCCAGAGAGACGGACGCTCAGGTACAATCGCAGCTCTTTTAATTCTGAAGCTAATAGCAAAAGTTGAACTGACAGTAGCTGTGCACATTTTGAAGCAAGCAGCAGATTAACATGACCATTTGTGCAACCATCTGCATTCTGGATGTATTTAATTCACCTGTTTCTATTGAATCTGACTTTAAGGGGTTTTATTTTGACTATTTTAACCCAATTTATATACAGCAGGTCTGTCAAGTTTATTGTTCATGTGCTGGTATAATAACACTCAGACTAAAATTAAAGCTTTTGGTGGCCTGTTTCGTATCCAACTGGTAGACCCATTAATGCTACTTGACATCATAATCACATTTGCTCTAAACCTTTCCTTTCTGTCACAATTACTGTCAGTAGGTATGTAAAACATACTTGCACAATGTCTTAAAATCATTTTGCAGTTACAGTTATGTGCAAAAGTCTTGAGCCGCCCATCATTTCTTTATACTTTGCTGCTAAGGACCCAGATTCTCTGGTAAGTCTATCGAGTGCTGTGCAAAGTCTTGAACAACACTTCCCCAGGCTTTCTTAAGTTTTTCATTGGACATTCATTGCTTGTTAATTTATTTTTAGTCCAGTTCTTGTACTTGTACTTGTACTTGACCACTGTCAGATGAATTGGTTTTTTTTGTTAAGCAATTTAAGACTGGTCTATGAATCACTAGATTTGTTGTGTCTATGCATAACAGAAAAATTAGCAAAGAACCCATTTTAAATTGTATCTTTAGGGATCTTTAGGGTTATTCGCTGCCTGTTGCAAAAATACATAATTTGTTCCAAATGTTTTTAAATTTAATCAACTCAAAATACCAAAGATAATACAATTTGGGAGGCATAAAATAGTATTTTTGCACCAACAAGGTGATTCCCAAAAGAGCCAAAAACTTTCCGTATGGTGCGTACTGTGTTGTAAAAAGTGTAGGGACAAATTGGACGAGTGAGGACAAAAGAAGAGGTGGAAAAAAACTATCTACAGCATCTGATCAGCATCTGACAGTTATGTCATAAGAAAAGGAAACAAATCCAGATACAGGACCTGTGAGATCTGGCCTTTCCTACTCTTCTTACTTGTAATCTGACAAGAGAGAGTTACACTAGTGAGTGTCTGTAATTGATGGAGGCTCTGTCATGGTTAGTGACTGCATTTCATCCGGTGATGTTGGGAATTTTGTTAAAATTGATGGAATTATTAAAACACTGAAAAGTACCATCAGATTTTGATCTACCATGCAATACCATCTGGAAAGCACCTGATTGCCAATGGCTTCATTTTTCAGCATGACAATGATCACAAAAACAAACTACCAATGCAGTGAAAGCATACCTGGATTAAAAACACACAATGAAACACCATCAGTCATTGATTGCACTCCCCAGTGCCTGTACCTCAACTTTATTGAAGCAGTGCGGGATCATCTTGACTGAGAATATTGCAAAAGGCAGCAGACATCCAAGGAAGAGGTTTGAAGTGGCCTTTAACCTCTTAAGCCCCAAGCCTACCTGATCTCCTGCTTTTTGCCCCCGTATCAGGGGGCGTTGGGGCTTAAGAGGTTAAGAAGCCCGGAGAACTATTCCTGAAGACTGCTTAAAGAAATTAAAAGAAAGCTTGCCATTGAGTTAAGGCTGTGTTAGATTATTCTGTTATTATATGTTACCTTATATATGTAATCAAAGTAGTTGAATTGGAATACTGCTGTAGATCATATTATACCCTTTAATATAGAGTGTGTGATCTGTATGTAGTTTAGTTCTCGTTATACTTTTGAGTTAACAGAACATATTCACATAAAGGTTTATTAGATAAGTGTGCATCACTCTGTATCCTTGATCTGCTGGGAATGTATTACATACTTAATTGCTGAATCATGTGAAGAAGGCCATAAGAGGGAGACTAGGTGTCTGGGCAATACACCGAGTATTGTCCTTCCTTCAGCCCAAAGATTCAAAGAACTGCGTGTTTTCAACAGCTGTGTTGAAGAATAAAGGTTGTCATGTCAAACATTTACTTTTAAACTCATTAGAATTGTACAAGCTCTGTTTTTGCCTTACACATACTCTATTTCCATGCATTTTTGCAGGTGTTTCAATGAACTGGTGCTCCTATTTTTACATTTTCCTAGCAAAATATAAAGAAATGAGGGGTGACTTTATACTTTTGCACAGTACTGTACAGTTCTATTACAGATGGGGATGTTTTACACATGTCAGCCTGTTATGATCATATAGTTATTGCTTGAAACTCTGTGTTAATTACAGAGGTCTGTAGAAGCTGCCTTTCCTCTCAGCAGGAATCCTATTTGTTTGCTCCAACCGCGCGTTACTGTTCCAAAAGGAAATATATTATTAGCAAAAAAAATGTTAAATGTGGCATTTTTTAACTCACAGGGACTACCTGAGGACTGTGTAGAATTTCAATTACTTCTGATTGTAGCTGTGATTTGTGGTGGTGGTGGTGGTGATGAGGAGGAGGAGTACAAAGAGAGGCGCAAGGATGATGATGATAAAGATGATAATGATGGCACTCATAATAGTGGTGCTGGTGGTGATGGTGCTGGTGATGACAGTGGTGATTGTGATGAGGATGTTCACGCTGAAGGTCATAACAATTACTGATATTGTTTTGATGTCTGGCGACGTGTTCAGGAACTATTTCGGTGAACAGTGTAAGAACAGCATACACGGCCCCGGGAGACAGTGAAATCCTGGACCTGGATGACACCTTGTACCTCGGAGGTTTACCTGAGGATCGTGCTGGACTCATCTTCCCAACAGAGGTTTGTGTGTAGATATCATGTGCTATGATAAGCATTCTAGCTCAAATAATTAAAAGAAAATTTCCAGCAAACATCAAACATTCCTCACTTTTTCCTGTGTTTTAATATAGTCAGTGTGGGTGTTTAGGACTGGCAGATGATGTCAACTTCAGCTCTAGTAAAGTGTGGCAGTTGCAGACAATAATGAATAACCTAAACTCTCCATATTAAAATTTTTTACCTACATTAACAGAATGTCTGATTCTGCCGGCAATCTACTTACAATATACAGATTTTTTTCTTCTTTTTTTGTAACATTGACCAAGTTAATTTCAATAAAGTCCAGCATTCCAAAGCTGGAGGAGAATGTGCGAGAGAGCTGTTAACAACTCGTGTGCAGCCTGTTACTTGTAATCTGACAAACGTGTAGGTTTTACGCGTGTTTCTCCCAGGAAACAGCATGACATCACAGACCAACAAGAAGCAGTGGAAGTTTTCTGCGGTAGAATGGGAGGCGTTGGAGGAGGTGTTTCACAAGTTCATTAAAATACATCAAAACAGCAAGGTCCCACTTCTTACAAAGAAGCAACTTTAACACCATTGTGGGCACAGTAAAAAAGTGCCATGCAGAGAGGAAGTTTAAAATAGATGCTATGACCTAAAGAGGTACACTAAAAAGAAGTCATTGTTTATAGTGCTTGTATGGTTGGCAGTGATCTGGGGGAGAAAACTGTGTGCTGTCCATGGTCCTGAACTGTGAAAAAACAGCAGGGAGTTTGAATGTCATGAAGCTGATTTTTGGGTGCCACATAGCCTTAAAAGGATTTATGAAAAATAAATCTTTGGAATTTTAAATCATGAACCAGTGGGCGAAAAATAAAAGTTTGAAAGAAACATTTTGGTTCCACCTGCATTGAATGTTTTCTTATAGTTCAAGGTTTCAGGTCGTTTTTGATTTCCTCCAGCAGATTACGGAATAATTTGCCATGGCAATCAGCATGTCTTCAATTCTCCTGGCATTCAAAGATATTAACACAATTGGAGAAATTTCTTTAGCTTGCAGCATGTGCTCTCTGTTCTTGGCAACATCTAGCCTTGTCAAGCACAGAGTGACTTAACATATCCTTTTTTATTTCTTTTGCTGTCTTTCACCTCTTATTGTTAGTAATTTGGTAGTATTTTAACTCCAGGGTAAAACTGACCGTAAGTCTCCAGTACTTAATCAATAGTGATTTAATTTACTGACCACAACTTACTGAGTGAATTTACTGAGCAACAACTTACTGAGCACTTGTGTCTGCTAATCGAAAGGTCGGCAGTCCCTAGCTCTGCCTGCCCACATGCTGTAGAGTATTTACCAAAGACACTGAAATCCAAATTGCACCCACCAGAGTATATGTGAAAGTTAGAAAAACGTAAGGCATAGACTAAAGAGCTGCATGAATGGGTGAATTGGGCTGGTAAAATTACCATTTAAAACATATTCCCAAATATACAGATTATTTTATTATTATGTTCTTGTTTTTGTTGTTTATACTTCTTTCTCCTTTTGGCATGGACATGGAATTTTCATTTGTTTTTCCTGATGTTTTATCAGTTAATTGAGAAAATAACTGGCGGGCCTATGATTGAAATTGATTTTAAAAAATTATATTTGGGGAACTTTTTATGTTAACAATATTAATAGGTATATAAAAAAATTATTAAACTAACTTTTAAAAAAATGCAGCTTATGCATTTTGCAGTCTTGGAGCACAGATGTGCAACCAGTGTTTAGAGAATGATTTTCAGCAAAAGGTTTTAGTAATTATAGATGAAACAACCAAGTTTTAAACTAATTTTTTGTTTTTAGATTAATAAAAAAAAAGATTACCCCAATACCTGTTTTATGCAAAGTGTGTAAGAAATAAAAATACATCATGATGAAATAAATAAAAGCTGTACAGTGATGATACAAACATTATTTGTTTGTATTTAGTTTTGCAACACACACTGCAAGAGTTTGGACAAATATCCAGTAGTCATGACTCAACACTGGCATCCTCTTCTTCAGGTGTGGACGGCGCTGTTGAACTACGGGTACGTAGGCTGCATCAGAGATCTATTTGTGGACGGGCAGAGCAAAGACATCCGGCGGCTGGCTGAGGCCCAGAGGGCGGTGGGAGTGAAGCCCTCATGCTCCAGAGAGCCGCCCAAACAGTGCCTGTCCAACCCCTGCCAGCACAACGGTATCTGCAGGGAGGGCTGGAATCGCTATGTGTGTGACTGCTCTGGGACGGGCTACCTGGGACGCTCCTGTGAGAGAGGTGAGAATAACAGGGTAGGAGACTGGGGACGAAGAGCAAGAGAAATGCTAATGTCTCCTTTTCACAATGGAGATGAGTAAGAGAGTTAATTAAAGTCAATGCACAGCCACATTGGGTGAAAATTTAATAATATGTCAAGATGCAAATTGTAGTCATCATGACAGCTTTGTCATTTGCTTTTTTGCCTGAGAACACTGAGTAATGCCAAAGGCATGAGTGACAGATGATGTGGGGTGGAAGCACAGAAGTCTTAAGATCAAAAATAAATCAGCTGCTGAAAATATGTTGTGATCACTTGGTTGTAAAAAATTTTGGTTATTTGTGACTTTGAATTATGCTTTTTCACTCATAGCAGGTTGAATTAGCGTGATAGGTGCATTAAAAAAGGTGCACTTGTAAAATAAAACGGTAAATAAAAATGTGACTAAAGCATTATTTCATTTTTTTAATGCTGAAATCAGATGTCTTGATGTGTTTACTTTGCACTAAATCCCTGGTGATGGAGTGTAGGAAGCTGAAAATAAAAAGAGGAGTAGATACTGTATGGATGGGTGAAGATAAAAAATGAAAAAAATTAGTCTACTAGCTCACCAACAAAAATAATAACGGTGCAGGTTTTCTATCTTTGGCTGTATTTTCTGTACCAAAGAAAGAATAGTGGGAAAGGAGAGAGGGAACAGAGGTCGAGGAGAAGAGGTGGGAAGAAGCAGGGCTGCAGACAGGACTATTGGAGTGCTATGGATGCAGTGACTGGGAATCGATGGGAGAGGAAGTGTGCAGAAAGCAGGGAGCAGGAGCTGTGACAGAGGAAGGTGGACTCACCGGGCTGGAACCGCCATATGACAGCGGGTGAGGAGATGAGGAGGAATGGGAGATGGGAGAAGAAAATCTGACAGAGAGAGAGAGAGTTATGAGAAATGGTATGAGACCAGGGCGGGGGAGAAATGGAAAGCAGGAAAGATTGGCAGAGGGACTGATACAGGCCTGTTTGAAGAAGCGAGATGGGCGTCAGACAAGAAGAAGAGAAGAAATGTTGTTTGCGCCATAACCGCTGATGCGTCTCAAGTGATGATTGTACTATCATCTAGCAGGAGATATGCCCATGCAGACTCACACACAGGCTTTCTGAAAGGAGTTGATATGAAAATGTTTTATTTCATAGGACAAACATCCACAGTGTGTATGTTTATCATAGCAATGCAGCATCTATCGCTCTCTTTTCCTTAGCTCTGTGTATATCTTACTTCATCCCACTCTGTGTGCACTGAGGGGTCACTAACTGGTGGTTCAGTGGATTAAAGGAAGCCCAGATGGAGAAGCAGATGGAGAGAGTGATTGGCCATGTTTATGCCTTCTACCTGCGGTGTCTCCCTCCCTTTTTTCCCCTCCCTCGTTCTCTCTCTCTCTCTCTCTCACTCCTTTGTTCCCCCTCGCTCTTCATTAATGAACAAAGATGCTCGCCACGCTCTGGCTCCGAGATTGCTTTTATTTTTTAATGACACATTTTAATGGCGAGTATAATGGGAGTAGTAAAATGACGAATTTGAATTTATGGCTAAGAATTACTACTTTTCAGTCAAAAAGATGACATGTCAAGATTTTCTAGGATAAATTGTGCTTTTTTGAAATGTCAACAGGGGTTGATACTCACATCACCCTGCTGCTAGGGCGGTGTGCGTGAGTGTGTGTGAACCCTGTGTCAAATAGTCGCTATTATATTTTTATTGTTACATTGTGACCACTGTGCAAATGTTAGCAGATGTTTAGCCTGGTTTTTATTTATTGAAATGTTTGGGGGTAGGGGGTTCAGTTGCAGATAGTTTAGTTCATATTAGTATTAGAATCCCAGTGATGTAGATATCCTGATCCCAATACCTTGTGTTGGATGTGTCGACAAAGTGACTTAAAGTAGCCTGACATGTTTTTTACTTAAGAACTTTGCAAGAACAAATCAAGTTGGAAATGAGGTTAAGAAAGTTAGAAGGCATTGAGAGATGAGCCGGCATCTGATTTTGGGATTTTCGGGGGATCGATGACATGAGAAGAAAAAATGCAGAATGTGGCTGGTCTTATCCTTTACTTATTCTGTTTGTATGGTCCATCTGGTGTGTGCTACAGGCGTCAAATGATGCAACAGTATGTGACACAGCCAGCGTGCATTGTATCGTCAGTCTTTTTCTTTCCCCAGCATGAACGGGCTTCCATACTTTTCTTCTCACCAACCCTCTATCCTCTGTTTGCCTGGTAGTGAGTCAGGTGCTGTGATGAGGAAAATTTAGTCAGCTGTCTCCCTTATCAGAAACGTGTTCATGTGTGTGCATGCGCAGGGGCGGGTGTATGTGTGGCTGTTAGTTATGTTATGTGTGATATAACAGGCCAACCACCTTCTTTTTTTCCTCAAGTTAATGAGGGTTCATTTGCATTTTAGCCAGGAGCTTCTCTCCCTTTCCCCATCCTCCTTTCCCTCTTTCTTGCTCCCCCCCAGCCCCACTCTCACTTTACTAAACCCCTCTCTGTTCACACTTAAATTCACTCACTTATTCTGACATGCACGCACACACACGCACACTGTCTCTCTCTTTCCCTCCTTCTCGGCTCATCAGTATTCATGACGCCTTCCTCTCTTCCTGTTCTCTTGTTTTTGCCTTGGCTCAAACCGTCTCCCACAGAAACAGGGAGAGTGAAAAGGGGAGAGAAGGCAAAGGAGGAATGGAGTGGAGAGATATAAGAAGAAGGGAAGAAGGAGGAGAGATAAAGACACAGAGGCATGGAGAGTGTGTTTAGCTGTGTATGTAATTGGCCAATAAAAAATAGGGTCCTCAGAGGTAAACAGTTTAGCAGTCGGGGATTGGCCCCAGCAGGAAGCAGGGAGAGAAGATTATGAATATGCAAATGAGTATGCAAAAGACATTAAAGCAGGTTCACCTGAGCTTGTTACATTATGACTCCAGGGTCTGAGATGTCAGTGACGATGGCTAACACATTCAACACCATGCATTCTGATTGAACCGGATAATAGGGCCAGCCAACCAGCTGCGGCTATTTTTACATACTCCTCTCAAAGGCGAAGGGAGTGATGATGAATTAAGAGTGGAAAGCGATGGGATCATTTTGTAGAAAGGTTTTCAACATGTATTGGCGGGGGAACCAGCAAAAGTATAACCACGCAGTAACATACTTTGTCATGTTTAAATCTGATTCATTCAGCATCAGATTGCCTTTCCCTCCACCCACCTTATGTGTTTTTTCCTTGTCAATCATCCTCCTTTTTTCTCTTTCTACCCACCTCACCCTCCTCTGTCGTCATCTCTCTCTTCCTTCTCCATATCTCTTTTTCTCTCTCTCTCTGTGGATCATGTGCAGATGCAACTATCCTGTCGTACGACGGCAGTAAGTTTATGAAGGTGCAGTTGCCTGTGGTGATGCACACCGAGGCGGAGGACGTCTCGCTGCGCTTTCGCTCCCAGCGGGCCTATGGCGTTCTCATGGCAACCACTTCCCGTAATTCCGCAGATACCCTTCGTTTGGAGCTGGATGGGGCCCGTGTCCGACTTACTGTCAACCTAGGTACACAGATGCTCACAAACACATAGAATCTCAAGCATTACTTTAATTACCTGTCATGGGAATGCAGCTGATACTGGCCTCTTGGTAATTTCTTGCATAGAAATGTCATTAACTGTTGATTAATAACTTTTTGTCCCGGTAAACTCAAAGGAGCCCTATTATGCTTTTCTTATTTTCTGTCATATATACATATATACTGTTGCGATGGCCAAAATTTAGTGCTCACCGTTACTCTAGTGTGAGCACAGAAGCCCTACCTGACTGCTTTTGTTTGTGAGGGGCAGCCAATCAAAAGAAAGTTTTTTTGAAGAGAAGGAGAAGAGAGTGAAAATGAATTGTTTTGGGAAATGGGTAAACCGGGGACTGTGCAAAAGTTGAGTATTAGATAAAGGAACACAAATTTGAAATATGAATCATGCAGAACTCATTCACTACCTAGAGTAATGGAAAAGTAGAGCACCAGAGTCCGAGGCTAAAAATATATAGCTGGAAATGAGCATGAGATGTCCCTTTTAAATTAGAATTCTCAGTAATTCCAATAAATATTTCAGCTAATTTTGCTGCAAGTATGCACAAGAGATGGATTTCACTGCTTCAGCAGATATGTTGCACAGATTACATGCACACATGCAAATATAAACAGCTAAAGGTTATTGGTTTTGTGTTGAACAGAGGGTCAAGCCTCAAGCTGCATTCTCTGCTCACTCCCAGCAGACCTGTGCATCCCCAACACCTTCAACAAACAACACAAACGCACACACACATGAATACTTTGCACATTTCGCAGCCTGAGATAACTGCTAAGCACTTTTTCAGCCTCATTTTTTCCACAGCCACACACTTTCACGTGAATTCATTTACATGCTAACACACACATCCTTACAGAGGGGTGCATGTGTTGGTCTCTGGTTGTCTGCAGCCACGTCTTTTCTGTGGTTGACGCCACTCGACACACCAAGGCATCATGGGGTTTTTAAAAAAAAAAAGGTACAGGGGCTGAATCTTCCAACCATTTACGGAGATTCGCGCTCTGGATAGGCGACAAAAATTATGGGATGTGTTCAGAGTCGTTAGACAAAACTGACACACATAACCCATCACAGTCTACCCACGCTTTTTATTGGTGACTGAAGCTGTCGCTCAGGCCAGAGCAGCCAATGACCACACCAGTCATGCTGTGACACACCGCTCTCTTTATTGTGCTCAAGGTAAAAATCCATCAGTCTTTATTCAGATTTTTCCTTTTATTGGCTACAAAATAAAAATCGAAGAAAGTGCATTTGCTGCACATTGTCCAGGTCCAGCTTGTGGTCCTGTGACAAACGAGGGGCGTGTGTTTTCTCAGCATTGTGTGCGTGTTTGTATATGTATGCAGGGTGTGTCGATGTGTGCATCCCCAGGGCGTGGAGAGTATGTGTATGTGTGCAGCATTAACCCTCTGCTCTGCTCTCCCTCCAGACTGTATCAGGATAAACTGTACAGCCAGTAAGTGATCCTCCATCTCACCTAACTCCCCCTCCCCCCCCTTTCCTCTACCTCCTCAGAACGTGTGTGCGCCGTTGTGTGTATGTGCTTTTATAAATGTGTGTGGCTGTTTTTCACTCTGTGTATCATGTCAGTTCATTTAATCTTCTTTCAACATATTTTTGTACCATTTGTCTATGTGCAGATATGTGTGTGTGTGTGTGCATGTGTGTATGTGTTTGACGGGGGAGGTGCACATATGCGTGCGATGTTCAGCTACACTGCAGGAGAGGTGCGATTTTTGCTGAGGGCCAGGGTTTTCCAGGTCGGCCATTTTAGCAAAGAGGGATCGATGGCAGAGAGAGAGAATGAGAGAGGATGGTGGGGGTTGAAGGAAGGAGAAAAGAAAAGAAAAAGGAGAAGAAGAAACCCGGGCATGAGGTGTTTAAGTAAAATTAGGTGTGCTGATAAATAAGAGGTACGGAAGTAGAGAGTGGAAGCTGGTGGATGAATACAACTTAGAGCTTCAGGGTAATTACTTCTCCTTCATGCCGGAGACAAAAGACGTGTTATCCCTCTGTTTCTCTCTGTCGCACCTTCATCCCGACGTCTGTCGGGTTGTTTTCTTTGTTTGCTTGTTGTTTCTTTCTAAACTGTACATGAGGGATTTTTGGGTAGTGTTTCATTTAGTGGGTTTTGGCGTGTGTGCTTGTGTGAGTGCCTTTGCATTCTGTAGTCTTTTCATCGCCCATCTGTGTGTGTGTGTGTGTGTGTGTGTGTGTGTTTTCTTTAGTGTGTGTTCCTGTTCATGCTGCTGTGAGTGGAGCTGAATCCCTGATGAAGTTTAATTCCCTCACGTGGAGTTTCTCTCTGTCACGACCACAGAGAAAGCAGGAGAGTGAGAGAGAGCGAAAGAAGCGGATGCTCTGTGACGGCAAAGAGGTGGTGAAATGGACGACTGCTGTTGCCATAGAAACCCTACTAGCCACACAGCACTGTTGCTATTCCGCATGTCTGCTGGCCAATTTTAGACCAGTTGTCTCAATGAACATTTCAGTAGGCAGCCACTTTTCTGGCACACCGTGTGCATACAATAAATTATACATATGATATTCAAGGGGGAAGGGGGGAAATGTATTTAACAGGCAGGCGCCAGTGAAATAGTCCACTCAGCAGTCAAATAAAAGCCTCGGCATGGGAGAGATTTGAGGCGTATCCTTCAGAAAAGCCATTTGTTATTTGGAGCTAATGAAATATGAAACACTTTTTTTTGTTTTGTTTTCATTGTCCTGCTTTTATAATGTCTCGCATGTCATTTGGCTTGAATTATGTTTTCCAAGCAACAATCAGCCTCCCTTGTGTTTTTTTTGTTTGAGTCATTTCTCAGCTTTTGCTTTAACCTCACAGGCTGTTTGCTGACCGCCACAGCCTTCACTAGTAACTCACTGAATGGCTTTTTAACGCTGACCCAGAATAGGTGTGTGGGTGTGGGTGCATTTGTCTCTCCCTCCCAGGTTAACACAGATCACTGCTTCACTGTCACATCAGTCTGCTTGTTTTTTGAGTATTCAGTTACTACTCAAAAAAGTCCACGCATACACACATGATAAACTCGCACATACATGCACATACTCTTTCCCTCACTCAGTGCAAGGCAATGATCCATGGTAACAGGATGAGATGCTCATGCCCAGAGCACAGCTGAGTCTCCTCAGGGGAACCCTCTGTGCTCTCCGAGTGCACCAACACACTCTTTTAGCTTCACAATTGCACACACACACATTTCACACCACATCCATTTTGATTGACTTAATTGTGATTACGTGTCGGCAGCCTGTACATCTACATTTCTTTACCTCTCTACCTGTGTTCATATGTGTGTGTGACTGTGTGGGACCGTATGTGTGTGCCTCCGTGATTGATGTCGGCATGCTTGACATTTTCTACAGCAGAATTCGTTCGGGTCAGTTTGCTTCTCACCTCCCCCGTCATTACCGCCTATAGGTCACTGTAAGCAGACTCTCAAAGCAAGTAGAGGGAAGGGGAGTATGTGTAAGTGTATGCGTGTGTGTGTTGGGAGGTAGAGGGAGTTGCGCTCAAGGTTGGTGGGGTGCTTGTAAAGAGTAGAAGCAAGGGGACACTGAGGATTGGGGAACAGTCAGCCTGTCAAATGTGTGCAGTCAACTATGTGAAGATATGAGCTGGTAGATGAGCAAAGAGAGAGAGAGACATCACGAGAGGACAGCTCAGCTTCTTTCATTCTGCAGCACATCAGCACCTTGGAGAGCACACTGATGTTCCACTGTGTGTCTAGTGCCACCATGAGGCTGACTGCAGCATTGCATAAGCAAATCTCCTACATTCAGGCACAAGTATAAGTGTGGAGGCGAGAGGGCTGTTGGGTGGTCAAGGGGGTCTGAATTTGCTGTCTGTGCATGTGTGGGTTGTAGGAGAACGTCATGGCGGTGCGATCTGTCCACAGATGGATTGTCTCAGCGTGGGCCTGTTGTGACTCACAGTCTCCAGTCTTAGACACCCCCAACATCCATTTATGTTAATCCTTCTGTCTGTCTGTGTCACGTCATCTGTCTCTCTTGTAAATCTGCAAAGAAGCCTGTCTGTCTATATGTCTGTTTGTCTGGAAAGAGTGCGTTAACACTGAGGTGTTTGTCTCCCCAGGGTATGAATGGCTCCTTCCCCTGCTACTATTAGCTTCCATTTTCTCAGTTTCTGTCCTTAATTTTTTACTCAAACTATCTGGCTCTCTTCTTCTCCTTCTTCTGGTTCTTTCTCTGTATCTGTTTCTCTTTCTGTCTCTCTCCTCATCTTTATGCAATATGTTAATGGTGCTCTGGGCTATGTGTAGGTAAAGGCCCAGAGACCATCTTTGCTGGGTCAAACCTCAATGATAATGAGTGGCACACGGTGAGGGTAGTCCGGCGTGGCAAGAGCCTCAAACTCACCGTGGACGACCTGCAGCCTGCTGAAGGTAACCACAGCAGCCTGACTTATTTTTTGTTTTCTCCCCATAAAATGACACTTTTTCCAGGTCTTAAGTTGGAGTGTAGACATCCACTTGAATTCTGTGTTGAACATTAAGCGGTTTATTTCTTTTTTAGAGAGCATCTGTGCCTGAAAGCAATCATACTGAATTGTGATTGTGGTCATGATAGTGTCTACTTTAGTATTAGTCTGTCTTTTATTCATAGTGAGGATGTTGAATAAATAATATTTTTAGTTTTAGTGTTGAACAGTTCCACCTGAAACCCACCTTTCCAAAGCCCTCACCTCTTAAGTTTACCCCGCCACCAGGTCAGATGGCGGGTGACCACACCCAGCTGGAGTTCCATAATGTGGAGACGGGCATTGTGACTGAGAAACGCTTCATGCCTGCCGTGCCCTCCAATTTCATCGGCCACCTTCAGGGCCTGACGCTGAACGGCATGCCCTACATTGACCTGTGCAAGAACGGCGACATTGACTACTGCGAGCTCAATGCTGTTATCGGTTATAAGAGCATTGTGGCCGACCCCGTCACCTTCCGATCCCGCTCCAGTTTTGTCACCCTGCCCACGCTGCAGGCCTATTACTCCATGCATCTCTTCATGCAGTTCAAGACGACGTCCCCAGACGGTCTTATCCTCTTCAACAGAGGAGACGGCAATGACTTCATAGTGGTAGAGCTGGTTAAAGGGTGAGCTGGACAATAAGTTGTGTGTGATTTACCTTAAGTCAGTCATCGTCAAATAAAATATAAAATATTACTCATAAAAGGCAGTTTTACTTGTTCATGTTAATGTTTGTCCTGCAGAAATTTATAATTTACTATTAAGATCATCCTCGATGAACAAAAAAATAAAAATTTCTTGACTTTAAGGTTGAAATGGGCTGTTAAGTGTACGATATGAAAAATGCACAAGTCACGCAGCTCTTTTTTTATTCTTGTAATTAAGCTTCTAAAAGACAGATAATAATGCCCCGGAGCGGATGACCCTGTGTTGTTCTTCATCACAAGTACGATTAATTTCCCTTTTCACTTCTCAGTTATTTAATCCCCTCCCCTCTCTTTTTCTTTTTCCTTCTCTAGCTACCTTCACTACATCTCTGACTTGGGAAACGGAGCACACCTCATTAAGGGCAACTCTAACAGTCCTCTTAATGACAACCACTGGCACAACGTGCACATATCCAGAGACACTAACAATCTCCACACAGTCAAGATTGACACCAAAGTCACCACACAGACCACCATGGGTGCCAAGAACCTTGACCTAAAGGGTACGCAAAAATAAAGGCATTCAAAGTTAGGTACAGAAGCTGACACGAGATAAATCTTAATTATCTGCATTATTAATGAGACCGTATACTGTAATACGCGCACCTCTTTTTGTTTTAAACACAAACTAGCTGTTTTTTGTGGAGGTTGTGTGCCAGACTACTTCTGAGTCAATGAAGTTGGAGGTGTTGTTACCTTGAGCAGAACGAGACTAGCCGTATCTCCCTGTTTCCAGCCTTTGTAGTAAACAAAGTTCAGTCAGACAGCTCACGTTTAAACTGATTTGTTACAGCAGCAGCATGCAGCTTGGCAGACACTCTCTGAGCTCATCACTCCATTGAATATGTTAAATATAAAATTGGGAAGTGATGAGTAAACATCCCCCCGGAGTCTACAGGTGGATGCTGGGATGGTGAAGGGGTTGCAAACAGCAGACAGTGATGTAGGGCAGTAGTGGCACTGACATGTCAGAGGGAAAGGTAAGAAATTTTGTAGCTTAAATAGACTACCAAATTGGGAGGGTGTGTTTGGTATATGATGTGAGGAGAGTTATGTTTCGTGTACATGAGGCAGCGCAGATCCAGTAGTCTGCAGGAACCAGCTTCTGGAGGTAGCTACTTATTACCATACAGATATGAGAGTAGTGTCTTTTATTATTCTAACTCTAATTAAGAAAGCAATTAAACAGTTTAAAAAAAAAAAATTAAAGGGTAAAAACATGCAAAAACAATTAACCTAGTGTAATTTATCAAGCTAAATTAAATTGGTACTATATATAACTAACTGACTAACTGAAGATATTTGGCTGAGCTCACTGAACTTGTGACAACACTGCTATGTGATTAGATCAATTAGTTGATAAAGTAATTTATAATTTATTGCAATTAAATTATTGATACAGTCATGCAAAACTAGACAGTTCATGTTTGCTTTGTGAAGCTGCCATTCACTATATTGCTCCTCGACAGGTGATCTGTACATCGGGGGCGTTTCCAAAGAGATGTACCGAGACCTGCCTAAGCTTGTCCACTCCCGTGAGGGATTTCAGGGTTGCTTAGCAACAGTCGATCTAAACGGACGGCTCCCGGACCTTTTGGCTGATGCCTTGGCAACCATGGGACAAGTGGAGAGGGGCTGTGAAGGTGAGGTGCAGACAAAACGGCAGATCTGCTCCAGCCCCGTGTCCCAACTGCTTTTTCTTTCAGTTTTCATTTAAATCATGCTCTCTGTTATTAGCATAACCCACTAACCCAGCTCCTGGCCTGTTAGATGTAAACTTTACTCTCTTTCTTTTCATCTCCTCCTCAGTCTTTCTGCACATTGTGTTTTCTCTCTCTGATCCACTCTTTCAGTAGTTCACAGGCATCTGTGTGCATTGACTAACCATCTAACTTAATTTGCTTGTTTGCTTTTTTGTTTGGCTGACAAAAGTTACATTGATGAAAGCTGACTTGCAAGGTATATCGCTTTGTGCGAGCATGTAAGAGACACTTGTGTGTGTGTGATGCTGAGGAAATGTGTGTGCGCGTGTGTGTGAGTGTGTGTGTGCGTGTGCGCGCGTGTGTGTGCGTGTGTTTAAAACTACCCAGTGGTGTCCAGTGTTGTGTGGATCCCAGTGATCCAGAGTCAAAGGTCAGAGGAGACCTATCCTCTCCTAGCCACCGTAGTGATTTCATCACAGTAGCAACATTACCACTGCTTGACTTGAGCTGACCACAGCTCCACCACCTTGCAGCATGCTCTCTAACCTCTCTCCTACTGACTCCTAACCTCAACTTCAATACTCAATTTGTGAATCATTTCACACTCTTTCCTCCTTGCCTTGTGTTGAGGGCAACGAAGGAGAGCTAAGTTTAGCACTTTGACATTCTCCTCCTCCTGAGTCGTTTAGCATGAAGCAGGGAGAGAATGGTGACCGACTGCTCAAGGAAGAGTATTGAGATGAAGGCCTTTAAACATAACTCTGCTCTCTTATGTTTAATTTCCCCTCCTGTCCTCGCCCCATTCATTTAACCTCACCACCTGCATGCTCTCCACATTTGGCTCTTTTCACTGAATAACACACTTTAGGTTGATTCGTGTTTCTACTGGATCCTGTTAGTGTAAAGCTAAAGAATGGGAGCCTTTCCACAACATCCTAGTCTGACTAATACTACTAATAATAACGTCATTACAGCACAAAAAGCCTATTCAACCATTTGAAACTGCAAAGTTTTTCAAGGAAATGCAGTTTAAAAATAACCACACTGTACTCGAATAATGTTGTAAACACATTGGGCTCCACACAAAACCAAATCCATGTGTCTTTTTCTATTTCCCTAACTTTTGCACCCTTCCAACCAACCACATCTGTCACTGCAGGACCCAGCACTACCTGCCAAGAAGACTCCTGCTCAAATCAGGGAGTTTGTTTGCAGCAGTGGGAGGGCTTCACCTGTGACTGCAGCATGACTTCATACGCCGGGCCACTGTGCAACGATGGTGAGTCTTTGCTTTTATGGTCTTTCCCAGGCCCAGGGGGGATTACAGTTATTTTTTTGTGGTGCAGACAGCTCAAGTGTAGAGTTTGTTATCTGCTGTATTCAAAGTAGATACCAACTTGAAAAACGTTATCTACCAGCATTTGGATCATGCTGGTTTCATCATGCATTTGCCTTTTGTTAGCAGGTTTGTTATCTGATTTAACCGAGTTAGGTGAATCACAGCGGCTGACTCTCTAAACTGCAAGAAATAAACCTAATCAAATCTTCACTGTGGTGCAGAACTGCAGATGTGAAAATGCTGCAGTCGAATGATTTGCTTTGAAACACCAAATCACAGCATCATCTTATGCCTTTTTTCTCAGCCTCCACAGGAGGGCACTGTCAACTGTTGATTTTGATATTGTAAAAAAATACCAATCCCTCAACTGGCTGTTCTATAGCGTGTCTATGTGTAACATTAGATTAAAAATGTCTCCATGCTCTCTAGCTTTAAACATTAATTCATCCTCCAGAACCTTAGAAGAGAGATATATGTTGGTTTTTAAGTCACCCTATGAGTCAAACAATTATATGATTTGTTATTTGGTTGAGTCACTTATTCAGTCAGCCTCCTGCAGTAATGGTGATAAGTAATTTGGGAAACAGCCTGGAGAAGGACTTGTCAGAATAGAAAAGGCCAGTCAGCTGTGACATTTTAAGTTTTTTGTTATTATTTTCCAATATGCTCCTTGTGTTTAAAAGATTTACCAAAACATAGATTTACCAGCTGGAGTGGTCGAACTGTGATGGCAGATAACACCATCACAACACACAGATTTACCTGTAATTACATTTTTTTTTATCTGTGTCGACCAGCTGGAACCACTTATATCTTTGCCCGTGATGGAGGCTTGGTGATTTACACATGGCCCCCTAATGAGCGTCCCAGCACCAGGGCTGACCGGCTTGCCCTCGGGTTCAGCACTCAACAGAAACATGCCATTCTGCTTCGGGTGGACAGCGCATCCGGCCTGGGAGACTACCTTCAGCTGCAGATAGTAAGTACAACAATTTGTCAAGGTTTATGTGATTTATCATTCTCATGTAGTATTTCTTGTTTGTATTCATTTAGTCAGCTATTGCTACAGTAACAACACTTGTAATTAGAACTGTGTGCATTCAATATCTATTAACAGTATTCACTCTTCATCATAATACGATGGTCCACCACTCCAAATGACACATGTAATTATGGCAAAACCTTTACAGATTGTGTATTTTCCTTGTTTAAACCAAAAAGACTTGTTATGAATTCTCATAAGGAAATTATATCGCACTATGAAAGAGTTGAACACGTTTATTCCTCCCTTCCAGTAACAGAAGCTATTTGTTTATTGATTCCGGGCTGCATAATTACATTAATTGATTTTTAGTGTAAAAATTAGTGATCATGCATAAAATGGACCTAATATACTAATTTCCAGCTCCTTATTTATATTATAGAAGGTTTCTATGAACTACCTCAGTTCAGCCAACAATCTGGTAATGTTCTCTCTTTAAGTCAACTTTCTTCTGATTGGCTCTCTCACAAACAGAAGGTTTGGAGAGCCACCTGTCCGAGATGACTATATCAGGGATATCCCCCATAAAAGTAGAACAACTGTCTTTAGCTGAGCAGTATGAAGCTTTAGCTTTGGGATCATGAGGGTTCCTTGTTCATAGCCTGACTTCATTATTTGAAACTTAAGCCATGTTTATGACCGTGAACTATTGTAGCAGTATGTATAGGACAGAAAATAAGACAAAGCACAACATGTTCTCTTAAAATGATAATTAAGTATAAATTAAGGCCAACAAAACTGCATTCAGCTGTGTATTTTACTGAGGGTCTTGGTGCCCTCAGTGATCAACCTTGTCCCAGCAAGCTCTCATAAACTTTCACTTGTACAGTCATAACAGGCACATGGACATTATTAAACATCCCAGCATTGGGTACTTGACAAGTGGTGAGCAATACCTCCTAAAATAAATTCTCACATTTATCTCTACAATGGTTGATAACACCTTCACAAGATTTCACATCCTCATAATCGAGCTTTTATTTGTTGCACGGTAAAATATCAGAAAATCGTGAAATATCACAGAGCAGTTTCAGTTTGAAGCATTTGTTTGCTCAAATAGGACTATGAAAATAGCAGTGTTACGATCATTAAAATAAGCCATCAACGATTGCTATAGCTGTTATTTTATGTCATCATTGGTATAGTTTACAATATAAAACAACCTTATTTTGGCAGGAAACTGATGTCATCCTCGAGACCAAGGATCTCAAAGTTATTTTAACATTGAGGACCACATATGGCTCATGTCGATTTTAACTAGGCTTTATGTTAGTGTAAATAACTTTAATTACACATTTAAGCCCTGAGGTATCTTAATATAAAAAAAAGAGGTGCAACAGTATGTCTCAATCTTTCTACAGGATAAAGAAATTCAGCTGTAGTAAATGGAAGGATGTGGAAAGTTGGAAAGGTTTCGTTAATTTACAAAAAAGTTATCTTTTTTAACTCCTGACTCATTGTAAAAACAAACAAAAAAACAAAACATTAATTATTGTAGTCAATAGTTAAAAAAACAGGAAATTTTCTGTCATTTAATTGTCAATCTGTTACTATAGTATAAATGTCCGTGGTCTTAATCATTAGGAAAAAGTGTGAAACTTATGAAAATACAGTTAAAAGTCCAAAATGTATATCCTCCTCCAAAACTGTTCACTGGGCCGGATTGGAGTTTTTCCCTGGCCATTATGTGTGACAATTCTGTCTAGACTATGACTGGAATGCGAAAGACTGATTCCTTTACTGATCCAAGATGAAGTTGGAAAACAGCATAACTTGTCACTAACCTGAGCAGATTTTGATCCAGGTTCAAAGGTCATCTACCCAAAGCCCAGCTCTATCTCAGCATTGATTAAATAGTTTTATCATTCTGAGTAAACAATTGAAGTTATTTGAATCAGTTGCAGCTGCTGGTTAAGCAGGCATGGGCCAAGTACTTAAATTCACCATACAGCGTTGGTTTTCATTGTCCACCCCTTTGTTTGTCTGCTTTCAACTTTTGGTTTTTGGTGAAACTTATCAGGTCCTTTTACACCATTTAATACACAAATATGTGGTCACACACACTCTGCTGTGCATACCCAAAACACATGAAACTGGTAATATCCTGACCTTTACACATCTGATAAAATGTTGTCATACCTCTCCTCCTCCTCAGGACAAAGGCAACATTAGAGTAGTGTTTAATGTCGGCACTGACGATATCAACATCGAGGAGAGCTCCAAGTTTGTCAACGACGGGAAGTACCACGTAATTCGGTTCACCCGCAGTGGTGGCAATGCGACCCTCCAGCTGGACGACCTGCCGGTCATAGAGCGTTATCCCTCAGGTAGGCCCTGCCCCGCACGTATAGGCCCAACCCTCTGACTCATCACACCACTGCCTGTCCTGGGGGCAGCGCCAGCTATACTTTATTCCAATTCAACTCACTTTCTAATCAGTGTTTTCTTTCAATGTTTATATTCAAACACTGAGGTTGAGACATATAATTGCAGCTTTGTTTTATGTTATTGTGTTTGAAATGAAATATGTGTGATCTGACATGAAACATGACTTTTTAAACCATAAAATGAGGTAATTTTTACAATAGCTTGTATACTAGCCAGCTATGTTATGTTAGGCCTGTTAAATAGTGTTAAAGGTAATTTATGAAAATATTCAATACAGTTGTTTTTCTCACCATAAAAGAAAATAATAACAGCTGGTGCATTTTTGGTCAAATAATAATTTAAAAACATGTCATATTTGGAGATAAATGTTTAACTAGAGTAAAAAATAAGAAAAAGAAAAAAGTGTATTTTGTTGAGTATAGTATTTGTTTTTATATTTGTTGGGTTTTATATTTAAAGTGGTAATCTTAGTTAGTAGTCTTTAACACAATGAGGCTTTAGGTAGCTCATAGCCAAAATGCTAAATGCTAGTTGTTGTGAGGTGTGTGTGAGTATGTAACACTAAACTCAGTCAGTCATATAGGCAGTATGTGACAGCTGTAACATTATTTCCCTGTGCTCTTGCAGATGTTAACCCCTGAAATGTCTCTTTAAATTAAACCCAATGAACAGAGAGTAAGAGTCCGCTCAGTGGAAACGTAGTGAATTCAGCTCTTCTTCTCTTCAAGCTGACCTTAACACAGTGACATGCCAACAATGAGCAGACCATTACTTTCTTTTCATTGCTGTTCTTTTTGTATCCAGCTCCTGTACCAAGTTTGGATGTGCGTAATTACTACTGTGTTTTCATCTCTAAATTAAAGGCAACATTGATAACGAGCGCCTGGCCATCGCCAGACAGCGAATCCCCTATCGGCTCGGTCGAGTAGTTGACGATTGGCTACTCGACAAAGGTAAAAACCCTGATTAAAATTCCTTAAAACTTTCAGCTTAAAAAATACAATTTGAAGACAGTTGACTTATTGTGCACCATCAACTAACATCTAAAAATCTAAATCCATAACTAAGTATTTAAAAGTTGGGCAGCTGTAGTGTGTAATACTGTGTAAACTGTAGTGCCTGTGAACGTATCTTGTTAGTGTGTATCTGATAATATCAGGTTAAAGGGACGATGGAGAGATTTAAATGTGAATAAATCAGAAAATAGAAAAGAAGTACTGATAAAAGATGCTTTATTAAATAATTTTGTTTCCTATCAAATTGTAAACGATAAAGCATTTTACTAAAGACTATATGTTGAAAAAAAAATTTGTAATCAAATTAAAGTACATGCAAAGTATTGTGCCATGTAAGAATTATGTAAATTTGAAATGACTAATAGAGCAATTCTTTTTGAAAAAATGTAAAAGTTTTCCTCCTAAACTTCAGCAGAGCTCCTTAAATTAGACTCTAGTCCCTTTAACAGTGAGCAGTGCTAGAGCTTATAACCTGTGCATGCTTCATAGGGCTGTGACAACAGTTCTCTAGATCTCTGTCTCTCTGTCTGCCTGTCTGTCGCTCCTTCAAATACAATGTCGTGCCGCACAGCCATCACCATAGCAACCATCTGTCAGCCCCGTCTTCTCGGGGCCCTCTGACTCCTCTCATCTGCTCACTCTTCCTCCTCCTCCTGTTCTTTGCCTCGTCATCCTCCTCGTCAACTTCTCAGTCTCTTCACCCCCTTCTCCTTCTCTGGTTCTCCGTTCTCACTCTTATCTCTCTCAGCCTCAGCCTTCTCCACGGTTCTCCACGGCTTCGATTTTGCTCTGCCATGCATAATCTATCCCATCCTCTCACCATGGCTTTGGGGTGGTGGATTGTGTAACACTTACTTTGTGTGTATGTACGCACGTATGTGACCACTGGAATGTGTGTGTGTGTGCGTGTGGCTGTATTTGCGTGCGCCTGTCCACCTTTTTTCTATGTGTGTTTGGTTGCGGGTGTTTGTGTGTGTCTGCGTAGGCCGCCAGTTGACCATCTTCAACAGCCAGACAACAGTGCGCGTTGGTGGAGGCGAGCGAGGTGCAGCCATGTTCCAGGGACAGCTGGCTGGCCTTTACTATAACGGCCTCCGCATCCTCAACATGGCCGCTGAGGGGCACCCCCACATCAAAGTGGAGGGGAGCGCGCGTCTTGTCGGCGATATGCCATCCTCCTCGATCACCCCGCAGTCCAGCGCTTCGGCCGGAGGCAACCGTTCAGACTCCGCCCCGTCCATCAGTGACATCACAACCACCACAGCCACTAACAGGAAGCAGGGTGGAACACCGCAGGTCAGAGCACCATCAAGCTTTTCTTTGTCATCTCATGCGAGGAAAACCTATTAAATCCAATCTGTGTGGTCACATAAAGATCTGCTGTTCCAATGTAATTCCTCAGATATCTTCCTTTCGTGTGGCAATAGGTAATTAAAAAGTGGTAATTTGCTTTGATAACTTTCTTTTAGCGCTCAGTAAGAGGATTAGCATGCCACAGCCCACTAATCAAGGATGGAAAGATATAACAGGAAAAGTGGAATTGTTTTATACTCCGCTCAGAGCTCCGCTCACTTTACTCATGGACCACGTTTCATATGCAGTGTTTCACATAATAATAAGAAGCACTGGATAATACGTCAGATTTCTTCTACTTTTGACTGCTCAGTTCATTTCACCCTATCCCTAGCATCATCCCCTTTCACACCAACCCTCAGTATGTCCTCCTCCTCACTACATCTATTAATCTTCTCTGTGGTCATCTTCTTTTCCTCCTGCCATTCAGTTCCATATTTAGCATGCTATTATCAGAGATGGCAAAAATACCTACGTTCTTTAATGTCTGTAAAAGGTAGAGCCTCTGAAAAGTAGCTCTTTGGACAACGTTTCTACAAGCTATTTTTGTGCAAAGCTAAGTGCTATATTAATATAATAATAAAATAATATTAGTACATGGGAATGCAGACTTTTTTCACTTTGCCTCCATACCCAAACAGAAAAATGTGTGCCGTCAGGGTTTAAACTGGAGCTCCAGGAGTCTTTCTTAATGTACAAGCTGTCATCAGCTGACCTGTGCTGCTGCTGAGGTTGACTGCTCTTTGTGGGTTTTCACAAATGAATTCAACATGATGTAAGCAGATATATTCAACAAGCTATCTTGACTGATTTCCATCCCCTACACTGACAGCATACTGTTTGTGCTGTCTTTATACAAGACAATATACAGTTAGATGGAGATTGAACTTAAGTGAATAATTCTAAGCATCATCAGCTAAAA
The DNA here is from genome assembly GCF_000239375.1 of Pundamilia nyererei. Taxonomy (NCBI): domain Eukaryota; kingdom Metazoa; phylum Chordata; class Actinopteri; order Cichliformes; family Cichlidae; genus Pundamilia; species Pundamilia nyererei. The sequence continues at coordinate 2,942,346 of NW_005187470.1, forward strand.
TTCAAATTAATCTCTGCTACCCTTTATGTAAGCTAACACTGACCAAGAACACCAAGCCACTGTGCTCCAGTCCAGCACAGTGCTTTACATTCACCACATTACAGTAAGCTAAACTTTTTATCCTACACTAAACAGCTGAGTATTTTCATATAACTTTGAATAATACAAAGTTAGAAATACGTCAGTTTGTTTTGCAGAATGTTGAAGCTTGAAGCCTTTCAGGTTGTCAGATATCACTGATCTGTCCTTACCTTCAAATATAACCTCTTTTCTTTCTCTCCCATCCTGTCTTTCTCACATCTTTCTCCATCTCTGAGTGAAATACAGTAGCTGTACTGTTAGCTAGCAGACACGCTGTGTGACAAACTGCACACAAACATTTTGTGCGTTGGCTGATATTTGTTGAGCTGATAGAAATGTTGCGTTTGAAATAAATTGCCACTTAAAAAAAACAAAAAACAAATTTACTTCCTTTATCCTCTGTTTCCGTAGTGCTAGCTAGAAGTACTGCAATCACAACTTACAGACTAGTCTTACCAGATTAGTCTCACCAAGAATGCTGTTTCAGATCATTCTAGCTATTTAAATCCCTGAGTATAGACTATAAATGATGCATAAATTACTATAAATTTCATCTATTTGTATGCAATAAGCCCTGATGATGGATACACCCGTAGGGTTATCTTTTTTGAGTTATTCCCTCCATTGTGACTCATATCATTTTGGTGTTTGAAGGTGTGCTCTGATGTGAGGTGATATCTTCTTTCAAATGTGTTAAATAAAAAGTAATGAGCCTATTTTAAAAAAAATAGACTAGTAAAGTATAAATGCCTGAAAATATTAAAGTATTTGTGCTTCATTACTTCCCTTCTGCCTGCTATATATTGTCCTGTTAGGGCGTGCATTACCCATCGTAGATTAAAATTAAAATTAACTAGAAGCACAAGGTGGACAATGATGACTCCCCAGGGGCTACTCAAAGGCAGATGAGAACTGAAAAAAATAGTTTTTTTCTCATGCATAGCAGTAATCTGACAGGGTGTATAGCACAAAAAAGTTTCCAGATAAAACTCAGATGGTAAATATAATAATTACAGCGTCAGCTCCTTAGGCCCCTTGGGCATTAGGATACTCCAGCATCAAAGTCTTTCACCTGACTTTAAAGGGAATCAAAGTCTGAACAAGTCTTATCATCTATAAGTCTGCTGCAGCCACAGACTGTATATAAAAGTTGGACATAGCCACTGTGATATCACCCTGGAGTTTCCCATTTTTAAACTTTGATTTGAGCATGTTGGCTATCCTTGGCACTGCAAGATATGGTATTCTGTAGTGCTATTTAACAGCAACAATTGCAAGGTAGATTAGACATAAAACGCCAAAACCCAGTCGAACCCTATGAGCAGCACTTAGCAATAGCAGGAAGGAAGAACTCCCTTTCAACAGGGAGCGACCTCGTGCAGAAACAATTTGAATATAAATTCATAAATAAATTCATAAATAACATAAATTCATCAAATTTATGTTGTAAACTGCAAATTCATCTTTGTATGGGGTCTATGATTGCGGCTCATGGGATATATACAAAATTTATTTAGAGTTATATATCCGCAAATAGAGGAAATAATGCCACAAAACTAAAAAGTCCAATATCTTTAAAAAAACATAGCTTTTGCTCCAGGAAATACCATAGGCACTTTTCCTAATTATATTGGGTGATTAATAGGTTTTTATTTGCCCTGTAGCACTGTTTGTTTGTCTTTAATGGACAGAAGGCTCACTTTTTGCTCCAGCACAATCACAGAAATAGACTAGATGGCAAATTTACCGCTAAGTGGTCCCTCCCTTCTAAATTACTGCAGGAGAATTGTTTGTGCCAGTGGAGGATGTAATAGCTTTCCCATAATATGTAAACTGATGCAAATGGTACAATAGAAACACAAAATTGTTATTGTGGCATTTTTATAGCGGCAGCAGCTGAAGAGTCGATGCTAATGTCAGAGGATACATTGTGAGCAGGTACACCGCAGACGCCTCTATTGTTCAGATCACTACAGAGATGTTATCAGGCTCTTAGTGGGCGTCTGTGTGCTGCAGTTCTCCTGTGTTATAAAACTGTGCGCCAGCAGCACTGAAAAAAAGATTTTATTTTTTTTTTCTAAGTGATACAAGTTGCCATGGAGATAGTGAGCCCCACTACCCGCTGCTTGCTTTGTTTCTCTCCCAGCCAGTCTCCCACAGAGACTAGCTCCTCTGTGTATAAACCGCCAGCTGTTTCAGACATAAATAATAGAACGCAGAGAGCTGTGAGCTAAGCCTCAGGCATCAATAATGGATATGAGAGCTGGAGGGATAGTGCTGCAGAGTGACAGTGCTGTCACAGGGCCTTTCTTTTCACACTCTTCACTGCTCAATTTCTCAATGTGTATGCGATTTAAGCGAACTGTTCCTGCGCCTGTGATTTACTGATGTGAGTGCTGAATCTGGGATGTGGAGCTATGCAGTGCAGTCAGCATGAGAAGTGGGTCAGACCCACTATATGCTCGATATACCGCAGCACGGGCGTTTGCTCGTCTGTGCAAGTCAAATCACTCCAGTTGCCCCCCAAACTCTATTTTTGTGAGTATGTGTGTTTGTCTTGTTTAAGAAGAATCTACAGCTTCCCTATTGAGGCTGCCTAGTGTTGCCTGGCAACCAATCTGGCCTTAACCAAGACACACATAAAACATTGAATCCACACACGCGCGCGCGCATACACTCAGGTGGATCGGGAACAATAAGTTGTATTGCAGCACGTTGCATCAGAGGAGGGGCAGTGAGAAATGTCTTACAAAGGTGCAATGGGTCCGAGCAATTTGCCGGTTTCTCGCACACGCCTCAAGTTTGCGTGTGTCTCTCAGTGGATCTGCCTCAGTTACCCCATGGGTTTGCTCCTGCCGTCAGTGCTTTGTGCAGTAAGAATATGTTATGTGCTTCCTCCTGACGTCCACACTGTGTCGAGGCTTTTTTCGTGGGTTTTTTTTGCGTGTTGAAAAGTGGAAGGGATTAATAATGCATGACAGCTGAGCACCAGCGAGGAGAAGAGAGGGAGAGCTTGTGTGAGTGTTTATGCTAGAGGCTGCGCTGAGTCACAGAGCTCGAGTTTGGTTTTGATGTTCCCTGTCTGTCGGTGGATGTGTGTTTGCGCGCATTCATGTGTTTGTGTGTACCTGTGTTTGATGGGAAGACTGATGGAAGAAACTCGAGGCTCGGAGCTCTGCCCAATTGGCTACAGGAATCAGCTGACCCAGGCACTTCCACGTCTCATGCCTCGCTCGCTCCTCTCCTCTTTCTCCGTCTGTTTTTTTTTCTCTCTGCCTGCATCGCTATCTATACATCTTTCACATCTTCGTCTCCATCTTGCCTTTCTTCTACTTGTTATCGATTTTCTGGTGATACTTTCTCCCCCTTCCCTCGGTTATTTTCGCTTTCCCTTTGCTCTTTCTCTCCCTTCATATCTTTCCATATTTACTCGTCACCCCCCCCCCCCTCCTCTTCTCCCTCCCCCTCCCTCCCTGTCTGTGGTTGAGCTCCAGTGATAGGCTGTTAATGCAGGCGGTGTATGAGTCTATCTCACCATCTGCAGTAGTGGAGCTAGCTCCTCTCCTCTCTCGTCAGGATCTCTTCATCAGCCTGCCAACTTCAGCCTGATCTGGTGTATGCTCGCGTGTCTGTGTAGATGTGTTTAAATAGAACTAGACCAATGGAGCATGTTTGGCTGTCATAGAGTTTGTGTGAGTACATGTGTGTGTGATTTCCAGTTGTGAAAGTAGCAGACAAGCTGTTGAATCTTCTGCAAGAGAGTGTGAGGACTGAGTGCAGCTACTATGTGTGAACTAGGCAGTCAGGGAGGCATGGATGGTCGTTGGCACTGTTCGGCGGCTCAGGTAGAGATTTTACTCTTTAAGCATGCAGATATTCTTCTTGTCACGCTCGCTTTGTCCACCTGTATCTATTTTTTCCTCCCTATCAGTGTTCATCTGTGTCCATTATTATGTCAGCATGCTCTATTGATAGACCGTGAAAAGATGGGAACAAAGAAGGAGGGTGAGGCAGAGGGGCGGAGGATCCTCGGGCATACACTTGCTTTGGCAGATTTTCTCTGAACTTCTGTGGGTAATCAATGCGATTTAAGTTGTGTTTGGCATGTCCCCATTTTTCTCTTGTGTTCACTGCCTCCCTTGCGATAAGTGGATCAATACTCCAATTGACACCCTCCCTTTGGATGGGGTGGTCAGCTGACAAGGGGATGTCACAGATCAGAGGAGGGACATTGTAAAAATGTGCTCCTCGGCTTTTGTTTTAGCTGAAGTCAGGATTCAAATCAGGTGTCTGCGGAGGGCACATAGGTGTCTTTGAATCAATCATCAAGCACCGTGGCTCAAAATTGATCGGCGACAGGTGTCAGGGGTGGTGTGTTTCCTGCAGCCTGATTGGTTCATGTGCTATTTCTTGGCAAAGGCACAGAGGGTTTATTGACTGGCTGAATTCCAGAGGCTAAGCTCGCCCTAGCAGCATTTGACAGTCCAGTGGGCAGAACTGATTGGAAAGGCAGCTGAGGAAAGAGTACGAGTCAAGCATCAGTAACCGAATGTAACTTTTAGGCCAAACTGGACTACAGCAGACTTGTGAGGCCAGTGCAGGCTTTTTCAGAGGTTTCACATCTCCGCTACTCACACCAACTGTGCTCCTACAGGAAGAAGAGACTGCGAGGTTTAATGGCAGTTTAATGAGTTTCCGTTTGCTATTCTTGTCCTAACTTAGACATCTCAGCGCTTTGATTTGGTTTAGATTTCTCCTCCACTTTAGTTTCCACCTCTGTTGCTCTTCTCTCTTTTTTAGCTCCGCTGCTCTCTCGCCTCTCTTTTATTCCGTGGGTTACTAACATCCACTGCAATGCATCACAATCCAATTTTAATTTAATGCTGGCACTGAGCACCCAGTGTGGTTAAAGCACACACACGCATGCACACACACGCTCACACATTTAATATCTCTCATGCCGAAGCGTCAAGGCGGGCGATGTTTAACAGTAGTTCATGAATATGCGGAGCACATTAGCACCGTGTTAAGTAAAGACCGCAGCACTTTGAAGTGCTCCTCCTCCTCTCCTGTCTTCTTTTCTCTTTCTTTCTCCCCAATAGCCTCCACCTGAAATTCCTTTTATCCATCCATCTATCTTTAACTCCCTCCCTCTTTTCTCTCCTTTCTCCTCGCACTCTGGCTGGAACTGCAAATCAACGCACAGGTCCCCGCTGAGGGTGCACACTCCCTTTTTTTTCCTCTTTTTTTATTCCCCATCATTTCTAACAGCCTGAACTTAGAGTTGCCATGGCAACAAGAGGAGCAGGGACTGAGAGGAAAAAGGGCGCCTTTTCCATTGAGAGGGAGCAAAGCATGGAAAAGGATCGGTCGTTGAGTGTATTAGTGGATTGGTGTAGGTTAGAGGTGGGCTATAAGTAGAAAATCAACATGGTGCTCGTGGAGAGGTTTTGAATAAAAGAGATTTAAATAAACTATCAAACGCTTAACAGATATCTAATGAAGGCTGGTTTTATTTTTGTCCTCAGCCTCACGTATGAGCATTTGCCAGTATCAGATGGAGATGGCAGAATGCAGATAGAAAGGCCAGAAGAGAACAAAGGATGGGGAGGGTTGAGACAGTACTAGATAATAACTAAGCAGTCTCCTTGTGGTTTTAAAGGGATTCAGTGTTTCTCTTCTCCTTCTTCTTTCTTCTTCTCTCCTTGGCACTCAGGTTTTGGCCGCCTGCTATTGCTGGGGGCTGTAACAGGCAGAAGTGTTTATGGTCAACTGAAAACGGGTGGGCGAAAGATTGGTGCTGTGTGCTCACACATACAGGAAATAAACAGAAGGGGTGTGGGGAACTGATGGTTTCTGTCTTAGAAATGATGACGATCATGAGTTTGTATGTATATGAATGTGTGTGTGTGTGTGTGTGTGT
>NW_005187470.1:2948369-2959111 GCF_000239375.1 Pundamilia nyererei
TGTGTGTGTGTGTGTGTGTGTGTGTGTGTGTGTGTGTGTGTGCGACACGTTTGCCAATTTTTCTCCATCTTCTCTTCTCAGTCGACAGACGACCTGCTGGTGGCATCAGCTGAGTGCCCAAGCGATGATGAAGACATTGACCCGTGTGACCCCAGTTCAGGTGAGAAACATTAACTAATATACATGTGAAACTGCCTTTACGCAGCTTTTATGTCACTCATGGGCAAAATACATCCCCCGGGCCCTCTAAGTCTGGCCGCCAACATCCAATAAGTTAAAAAAAAAGATTAGTTATCAATATACATGCTCAGTATGTGGCCCTTGGAGAGAAAAAAACAATGCTTCCTACCTGTTTTACATCCTCCACTCGCACTGCTACCCATTTTTATGCTCTCCAGTTAATTTTTTATTTGCGCTCAGGTTTCCACCCTCGGGCATTACCTAACACTCTCCATCTCTTCCTATCTTCCCATCTGTATCCTGCTCTTTGTCATTAAAATTTCATTTTTATATATCCCATTTTATTTACCTCCTCCCTCCTTCACCTTTTTCTTTTCCATCCCCTTATCTCTGGACAGCCATAAAATTTGATATTTAAATTCTTCCTTATAAATCATTTAATATGGTGTGAAGTCTCACCGTACTGCAGCTCTCTCTGGCTGTTGTAAAGTGTCAGAAGTATGTAATAAAACCTGATATAACGTGCACCTGTGCTCTGGATCCTCCTCTAAGCGATGTGTACTGTAATCTGTTTACGCATTATGTGATGATATGTAAACAGCTTTGGCTCTAAGCTGTAGCTTTCCCTTACCAGCGTGTAGCATTATGCAAAACGCTTGTCAAATAATTCATCACCATGATGCATTGTGTCTTCCAGTTCTCCTCCCACCATCATCGCAGGCAATCCAAATTAATAATGTATAAACTAAACCATCATATAACATCAATTTCCTCCTCTCTCCCCTCACAGCCCGCCCTCCCCTGCCAGAGGTGAAGATGTTCCCGGGTCCGTCTGAGGTGGTGCGGGAGAGCAGCAGCACTACGGGCATGGTGGTGGGCATTGTAGCAGCTGCTGCCCTCTGCATCCTCATCCTTCTCTACGCCATGTACAAGTATCGCAACCGCGACGAAGGCTCCTACCACGTGGACGAGAGCCGCAACTACATCAGCAACTCAGCCACACAGCCCAACGGCAGCGCTAAGGACAAGCCGCTGGGCATCGCCAAGATCTCTAAAAACAAGAAGAACAAAGACAAGGAGTACTATGTCTGAGGCGGATGACTTCTTAAACACAGACATATACGCATACACCTTTATATATATAACGGTATATGTACATAAATAGATATATTCTCAAAAAGAAAAAAATACACACAAACACACATGACATAGACATGCTGATCTTAATGTTTACTCCCCAATAATCACACCTGCACACATGCTGGCAAGCACAAACATGCACACAAACGAGCCCAGGCACACACACACTCAAGCACAAACATACACACACAGACTGGCCTGAGGGCATGAGCCCTTACTGTACAGTATTTACCAATGAGCAGAGCCTCTGTGAGAGGCTTCTTTTATGAACATTAACACCATTCCAAATGATTTAGAAAGCACCAGTTCAACTCCCAGTTAAGAACCATTTTGGGTCAGCCTGATAAGAAAAAAAAAAGAGACTCCCTGCCACAGTTGGACCTCTTCAGTTGGACTAAGAGAGGTCAAGGAAGACTTTAAGTGAAGCACATGGCAGACAGAGTGTTTGCGTGAGAGGCAGAGCACCAGAACAAAGATGTAAAAGCACCAAGACAAGCACCAAGTGTCTCTCTTCCAAGCTTCTTGGCCTTTCTCCCTGTTAGCAGATGGGGCTAGAAGAAGCAATGAGGATGCTGAGGAAACAAGCACACCAATGGTCCAAGTCTACCCTCAGACAGCACGGCAGGAATTCAGGGTGTAGCCAAAGAGAGACAGTGAGTTGCGAGTGGATAGGCAGCGGCAGGGCTGGTGCACCATTAATATAACGGATGGGCTGTGGTTGTTACGCTGCAGCGCTGCTGTTTTATGGCACCCTGAAAATCACAAAACAGTGTAATCAGTGAAAAACTGAAAGATGTTTTCCTGGACAGGAGACTTCAGATGCTACCTACAGGCACCACTCTTGCACTGTGGTGTCTTGCACACACACACATACGTACATAGACTACATACAAACACACACATGGTAAAATTAAAAAGGATCTACACATGCAGACATACACTTACCTGCAATGCTAAAAGCGCAGCATATCTTCATAACTGACACTGAAGACTATACAAGAAGACATTGGTGAAAAAGACAACGCTCATAATGATAACTGTTATGGCAACGATAATGATGAATATGAGGAACATTTGGGCAGTATAGACTCTGGGGAAGGGAGGGGGGGGATCTTATTGCACGTGAATTATCTTACTCCGTGTGATTTATACCGCGTTGAAACTCCAGAGGTTACATCGTGACGCACCACCATCATAAACTCACCACCTCGGCTTGAAGCATTTCTGAGTACACACTTCAAATGGTTTTTCAGTCTGTGGGATACAACAATGATTTCAGTCGCCAAATCGACTCTCAGATCAAATCTTCATCGGCAAAGCGTGACCATCTCGAGTGTGCTGCATGCCCGAGCTGTGCTGTGGAGTGGTGGCGTGTCCCACTAAGTCCAAAGGTGGTAGGTTTGTCTGCAGGTGGGAAAGGAGGAGGGGGATGTTGTGGGTTGCCGTCGGACACGTGCGCCCCACGACAGGCCACATCCTGTTTCCTAGCCTGATGTCTTACAGGTCACGCCCACTATACCTACGCTAACCAACCACCTTTTATAGCAAAAACCAGCTGAGGAAAAGAAAAACATAACAAAGTAAATGTTACCATGTGTTGCTAATAGATAGAAAAGTCCAGTTCTTGATGCCATTGGCTATACGACAACTTGAGTTGCTTTGATTTCATTGGCTCTCCCTTTTCTCTCTTTCTCTTTGCGTCCTCATGTATTCATTGCTGTTGGTTGACAGATGAATCAATACTTGTGACATGTCCCAATACGGGACAGACGGATGGGTTTCCCATGGGCAATGGCGAATTATCTGTTTATGGACTTTTTGCAGTGTCTGAGCCCTCTGCAGCTCAATAAGTGTAGCCCCACAAGATACAAACAGTGCCATGACATGAACAAGCCCCTACAGTTCTTCCAAGCAATGTTACTAACCAGTCGGATGCATGCAAAACAGACCAGGGCAAGGAAGGACATGAAACAGACTGTGTGTGAGATTTCAAAGTATAAATGTCAAAATTAACTTAACATCTCCCCTTATTCTCGCCATCCTTAACTGGCCTTTTTGACCTGCCTCTTTCGTGTTTCCCTCTCGTTTACTACGTCTCCCTCTCCTCCATGTCTGTTGCTTTCCTTTACCTCTATCTCTGTTGTGTTGCCATCTGAAAACATAGGAGGCGTCTCAACAAGTGGGATTATTCTACATCTAGGTGTTCATTAACCATGTTTATTTTCTATATGTACAATTTTTCTACAGTATTTACTTTTATTTTTATTGTTACGGTTCTTTGATGAACATAAAGTGGAAATTTATTATGAAAAATAGTTTTGAAGATTAATGAGTAAATAAAATATTACCCAAGTGAGCTTTTTGCGTGTTTGCTTTTCACTTCCCATCTGCCTGCGGACATCATTAAAGCGCCTATTATCGCACCCCCCTCAGCTATGATGATATCGGATGACTGTCTAATTAACACAAGTCAAAAGGTAGCAGGGAATCAGAGGGCAGATCTTAGAGGAATAGTTCCCAATAAAAAGAAGATTGATGTCAGGCATGTCTTTTAGTTCCAGCAAACCTTATTTAATGGACATAAGAGACTGTCATCAGTCTCTCATGTAACAAGTACAGAAATTAAGGGCATTTCTGTAAATTCAGAGACCATAAGTTGCACATCTATCCACATTCTGTTTTATCCTTTCAACTTTTGTTTCATCAAATTAAGAAAAGAAAGCAGCTCTTCCTTTCTAGGTCCCACACCATTTTACTGGGATGGCAAATGCACAAATATACCCCACTGCACATACTAAACAGGGCTTTGAAGCACAACTCTGTGCTGTAAACGCAAAGTCTCTGCAGAGTTGCTGTTTGCCGGATGAAAGATCCCTGAGACTGCAGAGCTGAACTTGCATCCTCAGGTGAAACATACAAAGAGCTGCTATTTCAATAAACACCTCCCCAGTTGCATTATCTTGTTCTCTCGCTGTTTGTCTTGCTTTCTTTTTGTCTTTGCAGAACAGTCTGTGCTCAACAAAAGGCTTGTGTTAGGTTGTAGCCATCTGCTGCTTTGCTGTCCTTGGCCACAGACAGCTAGGACAAAGATAAAGACAGAGCCCTGCAATATTTATGGAGTGAATACAAAATAACGCTGTTTCTCGACAGTGTACAATAATCTGATTGTACAACACACAATCAGATTATTAGTATTAGCAGCAGATAATCTGAATTCTTTAAACAGGTTGTGTCACTGAGATCGAGATCTGTTTTTCAAGTAAGATGACACACAGATAGATTGTACATGTTCAGAAATGCAAAAAAGCATGTGCAGAGTGATTGGAGATTCATAAATATAACCTTTTAACAAATGTTGCAGTGAAACAGGAAAATGTAGCTTTGCATTGTTTGTAGCTTATTATTATGACAATGTTAGAATCCAGTTTTTTTTCAGCTTCAGTGTGAATAAGAAGCACAGTTAATGACAAGTATTACATTTAAACAAAAAAAAAAACAAAAAAAAAGAACCCAGGCAATCTTGCAGTAGTGCAGCCCTGTAAGTAAAAGTAAAAACAATACAGTGTAAAAAAAATACTCACTACTTCACTAGGAAAAAGTTGCATTTATTTATTTAAGGTTACATTTTATTTATGTGACTCCAGCTAAACATTTTTGATGTTTATTGTTTTTGCTGAATATTTTTCTAAATGTGCGAATCTAGGGACGTGTTATATGGAAAAAAATAAAAACATGAAAAATGAGTATATGATTGTATATACTCGAGTATATAATTATGTGCCATTTAAGCCTTATTTGCAAAAAAGGATCAGAAGTTTGCTTCCTTAACACATTTTTTAAATAAAATGTCTGTGCTTGTATGTTTGAAGTAAGTTGTACCTATACAGTATTGTGTATTTAAGTATTTTCACCTCTCGTTTCTTTATATATTTTCCAAGAGCCAGACATTCTTGTATTTTGAAGTGGTCTGTTAAAGTTCTTCTGGTTTTCCGTGGGTATTTCAAATAATTTGGGGGGGACATTGACAGTGTTTTCATTCATTTTCAGTCCAGTCCTTGCACCTGGCTATTTTCAGAGGAATGTTTTGTGTTTGTTAAGCCACTTCACACTGACCTATGAATCATTCAAGCATAGAAAAGGACACTTGATTCAAGGTATGAACCAGTGTTGTGTCTACACATAACAGACAACCTAGCAAAAAAATAAATTTTAAGCACTTTGCTACTAGCAGCCTGTCACAAACACATATTCCCAGTTTTTAGCTGAATCTGTGAAAAATGCCAAAGATAGCGTACAGTTTGACAGGCATAAAACAGGAGTTTTGCACCAAGAAAGTGATTATCTAACGTGATTCCCAAAGATCTACTGGTTGAAAACTTGAAAACTTATATCTCAGCAGTTTGTCTCAGTATATCTCAGTTGTGCAAGTGGGTCCTTAAAAATGTGAAGGAGCTGGACAAGTGGAGGACCAAAGAAGTAGTTGCAGGCCTATAAAACTATCTACAGCAGACGAACATTCATGTCATTAAGAAATATGACAGACCTGAGAGAGATGCATCTGGCGCTTCAGCTGATCCATCTATGGCATCAAAACCTCATCAGAAATGGTCTCAGTGGAAAGGTGGTTGCTTAACTACACAAGAAATGGACTAAAAATCAGTGGTAACAGGGATCATGGAGTGATGAATCAACTTGTTATCAGTATGTACGGAGGAGGTCAAGAGAGACATACAGCATTTAATGTCTACAGTCATCTGTAAAACATTGTGAAGGCTCTGCCACAGTTTGGGGCTGCATTTCAACCAGTGGGGTTGGAGGTCTTGTTAAAATTGATAGAATTATGAGTGCCGAAAAGAACCATTTGTCACAAAAAGGCGGGCTGGTGTGTTTGTGGTGCCGACCCAAAAGCTGATATGGAAGAGACTAAAACTAAGGCGAGCCATTTATTTGGCTGAACAAGAAACAAGAACAAGAATACGAAAAAAGGCACAGTGAACCGGGGTGAAAACTATAACCTAAACTGGGAAAAACAAAACTATGAGACATGAACATAAGATACCTGAAAACCTGACATGAAGGGAGGAAAACAGACACACCAACACTTTATTTTACTTAAAGAAATACCTAAGGGATTTCGGACTCTGTTGAAGAACAAAGGTGGTCACAGACTTTTTGCACAGTACTTAAAGCATAGAGTTTGTGATGAAATGTAGCTAATATCTCTGTTTTCCTAGATGCCCCTGAATATAACAGGATAATGTTAGGCAATGTCACATGTAGTCTGTGGAATCAAAAGGGAAAATGCCATTCCAGCTTAGTTTTTTTCTCTTGCTTTCATCCTAGCTCATCCTCATCAATGTCTGCACACACCTGTGTTGGTATTGTTCAGCTCGTGCTCCACAACATCCTCCACCTCACCATCCTCATACACCCACATTTATATGACTGACTTATCTGATAAACATATTGCAGATTTAAAATTCTCTTCTTGTTTGCTTCATCATAATAACTGTTCAAATTCACCGCCCACTGATGTGTCCCTTCTACTTTTGTTGTGGCCTTGGAGCCAGACCATAACACATGTCATTACAAAAACAGTGGTAAAGCCTTGTTTGCAGACAGAGTTGACAACATCAGAGCTGTCCGGTTTATGATTGTGGTCTATGGGGAAAATTCTTTGTGGGACAACAGGGGATTTTATTTGCTGCAACACACTGATATATACATTCTCTATTAGATTAACAAAACCCGAAGATCATCCAATTCAGATACCCTCAGAGTCATCCTTAGTATGACTTTTGCACTCATTCTGTGGAATTATGCAAGTTACAGGCAATCAAAGTACCTAAGGTGTGCTTTTTAATTTATCGTTTCAAGGCACATTTGAGCCCTCATATCTACAAGAGATGGACGCATGAAATTTTTAGAGCCAAATTCATTTTAGCTGCAACCAAATCCATTTTACACACTCCAACTGCCAAAAACCCAAAATCCTGTTTTTGTTAAGCACATTATTTTTTTGAGTAACAATCTTTGAGCATCAGTATGATGGAATATGATGACAGTTTTAATAACAAAGCTGCAGCAATCTGGACACTTTTCATTAGTATTCACTTGAACTTGTACACACTACTACGGTACTGTGTTGGACCCCTTCAGGAACTTCATTCTTCTAAAAAAGTGTTGGAAACATTGACATGATGACTGCACATTTGTCGGCTGCACATCCATGATATCCGTGACATCCCAAAGATGCTCTTCCGAATTGAGATTGGTTACTGTGGAGGCCATTGTCATGTCCAAGAAACTGGCATAAGATGATTTAAGCTTTGTGACTTGGTCTTTCATCCTCCTGGAAGAAGTCATCAGAAAGTTCACTGTAGCGTAGATATGATAGCAACAATACTTAGACAGACTGTGACACTTAAATGATGCTCAGTTGATACTAAGGGCTCCAAAGTGCAAAGAAAACCCCCACAGCATTACATCACCGCCATCAAGGGAGCATAAATCTAGGCTTTTATGTTGTTTACACCAAATTCTGACCCTAGTGTCTGAATATTGCTGAAGAGATTGAGATTAATCAGTTTTTCAGTCTTATATAGTTGAATTTTGATTTGATTTGATACCTTTATTAGTCCCACAAGGGGAAATTTCATTTCATAAGGCTACCGACCTATTGCACGCAATGGCGGCGCCATCTTACCCTCCGACCATACATACATTACACAAAACATCACATGGGGAAGACAGGTCAGAGAGGTATAACAATGGAAAATGCACCACATGAGGAAAGATAAGGAGAAAAAAATAACTCCCCCCAGACTGAGCTCCAACAGGGAGATCAGTTTGAGAACAGAAAAAAAAACACCTCTGCACATGAAAAAACTCTTAATACACCAAAGAAACACATGACAAGCAACAGGTGAGGGTAAAGGGTGAGGGACAGCAGATTTAGACAGTACATCCGGGCCTGCAGCCTGTGCGCTGGTCTCCTTGATCCACCGTCAGCATCGGAAGGGAATAAGCATCGAAGGCGTTTGGAAAGGGAGGGGGGATGAGTTTGTATACGTATGTGTGTGTGTCCAGAGTTTAGCTGAGACAGTGTCCTTCGCCCTGCTAGGCTAAGTAAACAGTCTTTCAGCCAACCCAGGTGGTCTTGCATAGAATGGGAAGGAACAGTCTAAACACAGTCGTTATCAGGGTGTTCTTTGTTCGGCTCCAGCCTTGCGACCGCAGCTGGCGCCGAGAGGGTATCCGCATGAAGTGATGGTGCTTTTTACTTTAGTGCGAACAACTCATATGAATTTCAAAGCTGTTCTAACAGTCCAACACTGGTCTCTCAATCTCCCGTTGGAGAGCCGCGAGCTTTCTATGATGTTATCCAAACTTACGTTCCGTGATGTTGTCATTCTTTTTGCTCAAAGAGCAGGTTCTGAGAACTCACGACCGCAGTGCACTTCCCCAAGATGTGATCGAATTTGCGCTCAAAGGTGTTATTCGAGCTAGCCCCTCCAGATGTAATCCAGTTTTTCACTCAGAGGTCTTGTTCTGAGTATTCACGGCAGCCGTGCGTTCTCCAAGATCTTCTCCGTGCTGCACTCAATGAGCCCATTTTGAGAAACTCACGCCTCGTCCCATCATTTCAATCCCAGCGGGCAGCCTTGTGGGGGTTTGAACAGCCGGTTCCGCTTCCTTAATTCTTCGATAAGCCAGTGCCAAGCCAGCTCCGATCAGCAAGAACCCTGTTATCATGGTTCCGAATAGGTAGATATCTTCAGCAGTCAGGCTCAGCCGAGCCCAGACTTCTCGTTGAGATGGGGTGTCAATTGCATTCAGAGACCAGTTGATCGAATCCATAATTCTCTTTTAGGTTTTAGAGAACAGACTGTGAGAGAGTGTTCCAGGGAAAAGTAATACAGCAGGGAAGCTAAGGGAGAGGAGGAGGAGGAGAGGGGGACCCTGATGACCCTGTAAAAAGTTTAGCCTCAGTTTTTAGTTCTAGTTTTGACATTCTGTGCATTCAGAGGTGCTCTTCTGCATACCTTGGGTTTAACAAGTGGTTGTTTGAGATACTGCTGTCCTCCTATCAGCTAAGACCATTATCCTGAGGCCTTTAACTCAGAAAACTGCTGCTCACTGGATATTTTCTCTTTTGAACCATTCTCTGTAAACTCTACAGAGGTTGTGTGGGGAAAATCCAAGTAGATCAGAAATACTCAGACCAGCTTGTTTGGCACCAACAACCACGTTACGTTCAAAAACAAACTTTCTTTGCAATTCTGGTGCTCTGTTTGAACTACAGGAGGTCATCTTCACCAATCTATACATGCGTAAAAAATGCTTAAAAAGTGCAATTTGTGTTAGATTTCATGGTTCATGTAACCATGTAGGACAAAAACTAGCGACAGCATATGAAAGGGAACCCTTAGAGATGCACGGTGTGCAATACACTGGAATTGAAAGGATGTTGAAAAAAATCTTCAGGATATAAAAGTGTTTCATCAATATGACTATATTACAAAATGATTTTGACAGAGAAAGAATCCCAGTTAGAAGATTGGCCTGGTATGAAAATGTAAAAAGAAGGGGAAAAAAATAAAAAATATATATTTTTAAAGAAACCTTTCACAGTTACAGTTGTTGTACAAAGAAAACCATCTGATTCTGAGGGTGTCTGGTGGGAGGCACTGATTGATTTTTCAGACACATACACTGTTAAGAAAGGCTCTTTTCTAAAGCTGTTTGTTCAGCATCATCATTAGTCTACCTTTTCATTTTGGCTTCTCACAGTCACAAACAAAAGAGGACATGGACACAATTACAGTGGCTTGCTGTCCCACTGAATCTGTAGCAGACCACAGAAATGAGATTGCCTAAATGGAGTGCAAAATATGTGTCTCAAAAAAAGAATTTTTAATTGAAAACACACACAAGAAAAAGAGCAGGAACTCCCTAATATCTTCCACCTCCCTCACAAAGGTGTCGAGCAATCAGCAGCAGATTGATCCACAAATTCAGCTGGAGCGCACACATGCACACAGGTGCTGTACAGCTTCTCCCTGCTTAGTCCTTCATCTCTACTCCCTCCAGCTGTGCTTGTTAGACTCTGCCTATCCTTTCTTTTTCCTTCTCTTTCCTTTTTTTGCCTTGTGTATAAGCAAGCCACTGTGGGAGAGTGTATCCTTGTGTGTGAGAGAGTGTGCGTGGTCGTGTCAGGAGCTCAAGGCTGCATTTTTCTTCCTGCTTTGGAATAAATTACAAGGAGCTCTTTTCCTCGACCACATCAAATTCCCACAGTCCACACAAGCACACACGCGCGCGCGCCTGTATGCACACACACACACACACACACAAAAAATGTATAAATACAAAAGATGACAACATGAATGGAGAGCAAAAGCCGAACATTAAAAAGAAGA
>NW_005187470.1:2959131-2959745 GCF_000239375.1 Pundamilia nyererei
TGTGTGTGTGTGTGTGTGTGTGTGTGTGTGTGTGTGTGTGTGTGTGTGTGTGTGTGTGTGTGTGTGTGTGTGCCTGAATCCTGAATGTCCTTGCAAGCTGGCTGCGTGTCCTGCTGACATGTGAGGAGAGTGTGGTAGAAAAGAATATTATGTCCACTATTATCGAAATGTGCTCATCATTTACAACAAATATGAGACAAGAGACAAAACAGATTCACACCTGGTGCCTGTTCTAATTTTTACTGTTAGTTTTCTGGCACGACTTAATGCTTAAATGCTTTAAAAAAACAAAAACAAAAGATAAGTACATGTAGGTCTGAAACAGTTCCTTACTTGGATGTGAAACTAAAGGCAAAAACTAAATATAAAGGCATATGTAGATATCTAGATACCACAGAGACCTGGAACATTCTAATATAACAGAGTCGTTAAACTAATTAACTGAATATTCTGGTTTTAGGTTAAACTCCAAGCATCAGCTACAAGCTTTGCCTTTCATATCAGCTGACTGTCCTGCTTTGTTTTTTGGTGTTGGCACCTGCCAGTACGGAGGAGATGAAGAAGACCATGGAGAAGATTCATTCATGTAGTGAAGGAAGAAATGCAGAGAGTTG
>NW_005187470.1:2959988-2967709 GCF_000239375.1 Pundamilia nyererei
TTTGCTACATGTCTTTTGCCACTCTTTCTATTTCTCCCTACTTTACTGTCGCCTCTTTACTGCACTATATAATAACAAGTGAGTGTCTGACGAGTGTATAAGGTACTGCATATTTGGCAGCAAGAGTGTTTTTAAGAAAAGCTGTCGTAACGTGCACTGAAGCTTTTTAGGCAGGACCAGACGACTCAAAGGAAAACTGAAATTTCCATCTGCAGTCATTAATATTTGTGGCACTCTTCTGTTCAGGAACCTGAACGCTTTTCCATGCGTATACATGAAAAGCCAGGGGTGGCAAGAGGAGCAACAAAACCTCAACACAGATGAGCGCAGGCACTCAGGGAAACAGGGATGATAAGTCAGATACAGAAAATATACAATGAAGTGGAGTGGAGTTGGGTTGCACAGAGGCTTGCAGATGCACGACAGCCAACAATGAGGTTAAATATTATTTTTTTGATCTTATTAAAGGGTTCTTTACCTACATCTGACATAATAGGACAGGAAAAAGAAAATACACATTCACAGAAGGAAGAGGACTGCACAGTTTTTCACAGCGCATCACTACACTTATTCTTCTCTTGCAGTCTCAGCTCATAGAACACCAGTCATTTATATCTTATCAAGACGTATGCTCTGTTCTGGAAGTTGTTACACAGTAGAAAAACACACATAACTCCACCCAGCTGAGACCTCCTACATCCTCATACTCCCATGAGCTTTTCACACGCCCCCAGCATTCACTACTGCGTGACAGAAAACACCAAAAAAACCTCACATTTCTCTCTAACTGACCTGGCGCTGAACCGCCGAGCGGACAGACAGGTAAAAGCGTTCATATCAAATGTGGAGCGTGGACCAGAGACAATATCAGAGTAAAAGACACAAAAAGAAGACAAACTAGAAAAGTGAAACCACTCTGTGGACCCTGGCAGACTGAAGTGATGTTGGTAATGACACTAATGATGCTGCTGATCGTTACGATAAAGACGGCAGCAGCCTCGGCGCGCGGCTCTGAAATGGACATTAGACCTGGATTTCATCCCAGTTTGGCCAAACAAACCTCGTGCCCGTCTTGCCAGGTCATGTTTGGAGTCACGGCGTTTCCCTCCAACATCTCCAGCTCCCAGTGCCTGTGAGTACACACAAACACACAAGCACACAGAGACTCACACACAAAAGGATCCACTGGTTGTGGATCCAGATGTTTACTTTTTTTGCCATCATTGTTAGATTATATTAAGCTACCATGCCTAATCATCATCAATGTAACATTATAATACAGCGCTGTGCGGAATGAAACTTTACTGTATGATACTGTCAGCTGTTTGTTATTTTTCTTTGTGTTTCATCCTGATTTTAAAGAAGCACACTATTCATTTAAATGAATTAAATTAATGTGATGTAATATTTAAAGTGTAACACTGCTAGAGTGGTGAAAAATTCATATAAATCCCCTGAAAATTAGAAAAGCCCATAGAAAGCCTTCAATGGAGTGTCACACATGTTAATAGATTTTATTCCCCATTCTGTTTACTGTTTTTAAGGAGATATATGTACCAGTTTTCCTCGGATTACATTATTCCCCCTCCCCTCTAAATGAAGTCTACCTGTCACCTGATCACCATTCTTTTCTGGTAATTGTTTGCAGGCAGTATTTGATAGCATGCTTACACTTTTCTTTCTTTGAGACTCACAAGAGCTAGAAAAACTAAGGAATAGTCAAGTCCAAACCAGCAGACACAAAAAGATACCTTTCTGTCTTTACCAAGCTTTACTAAATACATGATCCCAGATATTCAATAATGCAGCTTAAAAGTTTTTCATTCCTTTTTGAGTACCCGCATCTCTCACGCTCCACACATTAAGTTTAAAATAGACCCAGTGATGTAATTCGAGTTTTTTTTCTTTCTGTAGCTTGAAAGTTTGCTTTCAAGAAAGCCTGAAACTTTAAACCTGAACAACCACAAAGTACATAAATTATAGCTTCTGCTGTTTTATAGTCTGAGCTGATTTGCTTATGTGGAGCAACTTTAATTTGTATAATTGGCGACATCCCTCAAACTGACATGCGAGTGGAGCAGCAAATGTGTCTATAAATCCCACCACCCATTCACCATATTAAAGCTATACAGTAGCTATGAAATGTTTACAAATTTGAATCCCATCCGTGAACGTGCATAATCATCCGGACGTTCCTGTCTAATCCTCGCTCATCTGCCTGGACGAGTGGTTCAGTTTTGCTCTCGACTTGACTCGGTTGGTTTCATTAAACATTTAGTGATTCGGGGAAATGCATGCAAAGTTTTTCTGCTAATCCTCGGCACCTTGTAGCGCAGCAGCAGCAGCTACTTACTATTGTTGGCCACTGAGCAGGTAGCCACAGGTTAAAGACCCCCCGCTGAGTTTTCTTGTAAACAAACAAAATGAAGGGTTTAAAAGTCAGAGCTTCCCACCAGGACAGTCTGGGTTATGAGCTTGCAGTCTTTTTCTTTTTCTTATGCTACTTTGTGTGTTACTGTTATCAATCAGCAGAATACAGGATGAAACTGGTCGAAGGATGTGTTGTCTGCACTATAACACGATGATTGCCTTAGCTGTTGCCCAGTTATGATAAAGTCCTGTTTGTACATTTTTTAAATACAGATTAAGCAATCAAGACATTCATTCATGCTTTTGGTACCAGGAAAATGAGCAAAGTTCCCATCTTTAGTGTAGAGAAATCCAAGCCTCAGGTAAAGTTAGGGCTGTGTGATATGACCAAAATCTCATATCCCGATATAAAACCTCTATCGTCCGATAACGATATAAATCACAAAAATGTAACATTTTCTGTAAATTCTGTGAATCTCGGGCAGCTCAACTTGCGGGAAGTGTTTCCAGCTGGGCGTCATGTAGCTGGAGTCGAGTGTTTTAACCGATGCATGAAACGATACATTTTTAGACATAAGTTGTAAAGGTCACAGTTTTCTTTGTGAGTATTTATTACACGGCGTGCTGCGGGGAAAAGCCTGTTCTAATGTTTGAGTCTAAGGTTTATTTTTTAGCACCTGGCAGCTCTTTTTTAATTCTCATCTGTAAATAATCTGCTCTTTCACGTGATTCAGTTTATTTTGAAAAGTCTCAACAGGATCTTGAGCTTTATTGTGAAAGATTTATGTGGAACATAAACAAGCGGACACGCGATGCTGTTACAGTCGTTGTTGCTAACCACAACGCATAAAAACAGGCGCTTGTCCTCCGTCCCTGTGGTTATATAAAATATAAGAGAAAGAGAGAACTTTAAGAAATTAATATAGCCACTACAGTGACCATCAAAACGATGAAAAAATATTGCCGTAAACAGTTTATTTTACAACACCACGAAACAAACGATAGCATAAAATGAAACTTAGACGTTTTTATATTGTCATCCGATATATATCGTTATATCAAACAGCCCTAGGTAAAGTTATTTCTACTTTCATAGTGTCACTTTAACCTGTAGTGCTTGTTTAAAGGTGACATGATTGATTTAGGTGTCTCATGCAGATCCGAGGGTGATGCCACTCATAGTAAACAGTGACCTTTTGCTTTGGCTGCTTAAACATTTGCAAAGAATCTCAAGGCCTTCCAGAGAAAGAGACAGGGTGAGGTGAAGATTAGAATCACCCTAAGCATTTATTCAAACTTCTATCGAAACGTACACACGAGCAGTTTCTCCTTACACAATCTATCTTTCCAAAAAAACAGAACAAAAAAACATAGCCTATGAGTAAATACAGCTGACACACACTCAAGACAAGGACACACTTGTGGCAGAAGAAGCAAACATCCCTAGAGATGCGCTGCGATCTCCCAGGAGGCCATGCGTGTGTTCTCTTCTGCTCTATATTTTGCTCGAAGGTCAAGGCTCGGGAACAGTGGGGATATTTGCAAGTATGCAGTAAGTATGCTGCAAGTATGCAAGACCACATGCAAAGAGCTTGGGAACTCGTGTAGACTTTCTTCACGTGTATTTTGTTTCACACATGAAAAGAAAAAAAATCTCATCGTGACTGAGTAACTGACCTTCTTCAGTGGTCAGTGTGCACACAAAGCCCCTGCGAGCCTTGTGATCAGTGTGAAGTGCTGAAACCTGATGTGAGTGGCTGTTTCTGCATCAACAGGGAAGTTAAGCAGACGCAGATCAGAGAGATTCAGCAGGGCGCCCTCTCCAGCCTCCAGCACCTAATGGAACTGTAAGTGTGCGCCTGTCGATTATGTTTGTTCTTCGATGCGGAGCATAATGTGCTGAGGAGGTCAAAACACACGAGATATGGGTCATCCAAACAGACGGGGAATAATTCAGTGGCATTCCTGGCTGTGTTACCAGGAATGCCACTGTATTCATTCAATAAAACAATTGATCCCCATATTGGGGATAAAAAAAAATTTTTATTGAATGAATAAAATCATTTTGGTCCACATTCATATTTAACAAGAGCTGGAGTTATAGATATTGATTTTGTACTCGTGTGACAATTTGTACACGGTGCCAATTAGGTTATCGCTTTGCTTTCTACATAAATATATTTCTACAATAAACTTTTATAATTAGCAAACAGTGATTTCAAATTAAATTGTTCTTTTTTTCTGCTGCTATGAATCATTTTAATTAGTAATGATTAAAATATTGATCAAGCAAGGATCAGTTGTTCAGCTTCAAAAGTGAAAATAGTTGCAGGTGCTGACTCTTACATGTTAAAGTGTAAAAGAAAGCAATCACAAGCTAAAAAATGGGCAAATGTTTGATAATAGATTGAACTTTTTAGTTGCCTCTGTTGTGATTTTCATGATTCATCTGCAGAGTTTATTTAAGAGACTTATTGATTTTAAAACCATAGGAATTGCAAATAGAAACTGTGTTTTGCACATATATTTAACCTGGGTGTGTCCTACACCCAAAGTTTGTTTTTATTTTTTAATAACTTTACAGGAAAAATCCGAGGATTCTGTCTGATTTGAGACATCGATTACAAAAAAAACCCTCCTATAATAACTTTTATATTCCTTACTTTTTCTTTTACTCGTCATTACTGCCAACTACAGGACCATATCCGAGAACGACATGCTGGAGAGTATCGGTGCTTTTGCCTTTTCTGGCCTCCCTCAGCTCACCAAAATGTGAGTATACTGATTACTAAAAGCCGCTGACTGCATAAAACAGATTTTATCCTACATGTTTGTGTTTAGTCTTTGTAATGGAACATGAAGAGCTCTGGCCTCTGAGGAAGATCACCCAAATAGTTGAGAAGTTAAGCATCCGAGGGGTGGCGGAGACAAAAAAAGACTCCAAAGAATGAGTGTGAATGAATAATAGACCACATGATTTTTTAAAATATATTTCATATTCGTGTGTTTCCCTCAGTTTAATATCTAAAAATGCTGCTCTGAGGAATATCGGGGCTTTTGCTTTCTCCGACCTCCCTGAACTCAGTGAGATGTAAGTATAACTGGCAGGATAATGGCACCTGTGAAACCCCGTAATTGCAAACCAGTCATTTATATTAATGAGAATCTGACTGAAATATGTTTCTTTCAGAATCATAACAAAGTCAAAACACCTGAGTTCCATCCACCCCGATGCATTCAGGAACATGGCAAGACTACGGTTCTTGTGAGTACTCAGTGAGAGTTCACATTTCTACCACAGTTTGTCTCTCAAAACTGATTGTGAGTCCAAAATAGGTCACGGGTGACAGCCCTACTTCTGATGGCCCGCATGATCAAAGACATTATTTTTTAATGAGCTTGGCTCCCCGGTGTCACCCTTCATCCCCAACATGGGGGGGAAAAGAAGTCTTTTTTTCCACAAAATGACTTAAAGGCCATTTCATGACTGCTACTTTAATTTGTTGCAAACAAAAAAAAAGTATCATTTTATGTCTTTTGAAACAATCTCAAAGTAGCAGTTTATAAAGAACACTGCAGCGCTCAAATCCCTTACAGACATTCTTAACTGTTACTGTTTGTCCCAATTTGTGAAAACTGGGACACATAAACAGAAATCTGCGATGGAAAAAAATAAAGCGATTGCTTTTTTAAAGAGGGCCACCTTAGTGCAAGTTTAGTTTGTTTTCAAATATTTTCCTTGGGGGTCGTGGGGGTGTTATTATGCTTGTTTACGGCTCCATATTGTTATTATAGCTTTGCAAAATTTGTAGTTCAAAATACTCCTTATTCATCTTATGCTGGGCCTTTATGCAGCACATGGAAATAATCCATTTCATCTTCTATGAGCAGGTGGGTGAGGCTCTAGACCAGGAGTCCCCAATCCCAGTCCACGAGGGCCGGTGTCCCTGCAGGTTTTAGATGTGTCCTTGATCCATCACAGCTGATTTAAATGGATAAATTACCTCCTCAGCATGTCTTGAAGTTCTTCAGAGGCCTGGTAATGAACTAATCATGTGATTCAGGTGTGTTGACCCAGGGTGAGATCTAAAACCTGCAGGGACACTGGCCCTCATGGACTGGGATTGGGGACCCCTTCTTTAGACTTAGAGCCAGACCTGTGTAAGAGGATCATAATAGGAATTCTGGCCCTCTTTAACATCACACAGAGCCAAAAGTAGAAAAAAAACTGTCGGAGCAGCCTGAGGCCTGAGCTTTTGGCTCACAGGTATTGCTTGACTATATGAAAGTAATTCTTGCCTCACAGCAAGAACGTCCTGGGATTGAAATTGTACACCGGTTAATGGGTGATTTTAAAAGATTTTAAATTGGCTGTATTGGCGCCTACACCTGATTTAGAATATTTTAAATGGCTGATCCTGTTTCCTGATCCACTAAAGGAAACACGAGAAATCAAATCAGAAGTCACTGACTGACAATCAAAGACAAAGACCAAGGAAACACTACATATACATACACACACACACACACACACACACAGATAGGGGTAACAGCTGGTTTCCAGTTGGTTATTAAACAGATGAAAACAATCAGACAGTCTGATGACCGAATGGCAAACAATCACAAAAAGAGGTAAACGTAGGAAGTAAAACCAAACATAAAACAGGATGTAAACAAGAGACAATTAGACATGAGGGCTACGACTAAACGTGATAAGAGCAACAGGAGAACACAGAAAGCAGGAGAAACTACATGCACAAAGAAACATAATAAAACCCACAAATATAGCAGGGACCGAAACACAACAAATGGCCTACATTACAAAAACACGTTGGACCTCATTGGTAAACGGTGCCTATGCACCAATCTGTGCATAAACCATGAATATGAATATTTCATGCACAAATCTGTGATTCATCGTAGCCCGAACCCTAACCTTTAATCCAGGAGTTCTCAAACTTTAAAGGGTCTTCATAATGTTGACATCCAATTAGCTGGTTCAGACTTAAAATCACTTATCAACATGGAGTGACTCAGAGTTATATTTAGTATAATTAGCTACCTGGCTGGTTAATAAGCCAGGCTACTCAGCAGTTGTAGCTCAGCGCACCCTGAGAGGAGCAAATGTTTTCATGACAGACTGATGTGAAGTGTCACAATTATATCAGAGTTTCTGCAGTGAAAATGTGGGAGGAAGCAATGGATACGTTACACTTTTGTTATTAGTAGAAAGTTTCTCCATTAGTATACATGTCTCTTTCAAGGAGCAAGACTTTATTGTAATTCTTTAAAGTTATCTTGAGCAAAAGTTCTCCAGGCTTTCTGAAGTTTTTCTTTAGACACTGTTTGCT
>NW_005187470.1:2968783-2978827 GCF_000239375.1 Pundamilia nyererei
ACAGTGATGAATGTTCCACGAAATGCTCTTTGCCCTCTTCACTGAGTTTCTCCTTTTTTCTATGTTTCATACTCATACTTTTATTGCCTTTTATAAATTTTTGTGCTTTCCTTTTCAGCAGCAGATCATTAATCTAACATAAAATTAAATTTTTTTGCTTTTTGCATATGTCACAGATTGTTTTCTTTGAAAAAAAACAATGAAAGCATAAGTGTAATTTTGAGATAGCGGTAATTAATTACCTCTATTTAAGGCTTCTTGATGCTTTCACTCAATCATTTTCATCTGTAAAAAAAACTGCTGCTAGTTTAAAAATTAAGATTTTAAATCAACCCACATACTAATAGAGCAATGTTGTACAGAAGAGTGAGCCAAAGGTTCTCCACAATGATGTAAGAGACCGATAAAGTCATACAGAAACAACTTACCAAAGTTATGCTACTCAAGGTGATTCTACAAGCCACCAAATTCTGGGGAGTTTAGTTTTAGTGTTTAATTTTTAACAGGACTTCAGAGAGTCCTACGAAAACTTTGTTAGCAGTCATTTGGTACAGATCAAAAATTTGAGTTAGCATTAGTTCAACCATGACAGCTTCCAGTAGTGAAGATGCAGCTTAATTGCTAATGAATTATTGATATCAATCCCGTATTACTGAAGCCAGTGTGACCTTTTTGATTTTAAAAACCTTTGCTGACAGCACTACTTTTACTTGTAGCAGTAGTTTAGCTGTTTGTTTAATGTGCCTAAATCACCAGGAGCTTTAGCCAGCAATAGGTTAGCTTAAAAGTTAGCTTAACATAGGAGACAGCAGTGGAGCCACATTTCTGTATAATTTACTGTATAACTTAATTTATAATTTATCTACTAATAAAAATTGTATTTGTTCAGCTCTTGTGGTTTTACAGGGATGATATGTCTGACTATTTCTTGGCTTTAAGTAGCTTATCGGGCAGTCAGGAAGTTACTCTACCTATCCAACAAATAGTCTGGCACATAACCTCGTGTAAAACTGTTTTGATTTGGGGTTGTTGTTTTTTTTACACTTTCAAAAAAACAATATAATGTGTTAACTAATGAGTCTTACAGGAGGGAGTAGGTGGATTTTTTAAACCTTTGAATTGTGCCAGGCTTATCATTATTATTATTTCCTTCCAGGCTTTGTACTAAGCTAATTCAGAAAGGGTGGTACCAGTTGAAGGAAATAAATGTCAAATTTGCTTTTACATGTAAAATATGTAAGTATGTATCACTAAATGCCACTCACTCATCATTCCTACAGGAATAAATGCACTCTGCAGTCCCAGTTACCTCTTATGAACTCTGATAACTGGGAATCAAACTGCATAGTCTTCAGCTTATGAAGAGCAAAAAGTCTACTTTAAATTCTGTGTCTGATAAATAAATATTCGTTCAAATTCAAAGCTTCAGGGCCATCATTGGTAGGCTGTGACTCTCTGCACCCAGACTTCAAAGCAAGTTTATTATTCTGTGACTGCGCAGTAAAAAAGCGAACAAAACCATCTTTGTTTGTGCAGCTTTTATCTACAGAACTCGATGTTCTCCAATTCAGTCAGCAGTGCCGGGCTAGTTGTTATTATTATCTTTTTTTCCTACCAGACTTTGTGCTATAGTAATCCAGAAGGCTGCTGGCTGTAAATTAATAGAGATGGATAAAAGGATGCAATCAACACTCAGCAAGAAGAAGCTGGATTTTTTTTCCATAAATGCAGGATCCTTCCAACAAAACATTTTGATGGCAGCGTCTGAGATCCATACTGTTAAATACAGAAGAAAAGTAGGAAGCAGAAGAGGCAGTAGAAGGCGACACAATCATATCAACGCTTTACTCAGTGTTGCACTAAAACCCTTTGTATTTGTACAGCTTTACTCACTGAGAACAAAAGAAGTGCAAACACTAAAATTGGCATTGATAGCTAAGTAAGTTTACAGTTGGAAATGTTCTGTGTTGGAGCCACATGACTGTAATTTGGCTTCCCTTTCTAATGACAGACGGCTCACCAGAAATGGCATCAAGGAGGTGGCAAGTGACGCCTTCAACGGAACAAAGATGCACAGATTGTGAGTCACAGGCAGAGACACAATTACAAACAGAAGATTAAAAAAAAAAAAAAAACATACACATTTAACTCCACTCTCTCTTTCTCCCTTGCTCTCAGGTTCCTAAGAGGCAACCGACAGCTTACTCACATCAGTCCCAGTGCCTTTGTGGGTTCCAGTGAGTTGGTGGTACTGTAAGCATGACATTCAACAGTAACTCACGCCTAAATGATTCACCCTGCTCATCATAACTTATTAAAGTCAGAATGTTGGAGAAAGCAGGGGGTGGGAGATGATATCTGCACAGACTTGGAAAATCTTTACAGATCTAAGATTAAAAATAGTTTAGGGTCAGGTGAACATGATGGACTCTACCTGGAAATAGAGATTTCTGTTTATTCCCCTAACAAAGAGACATGTCTACTGAAGTAAGAATCAGACAAATTATTTGTTATTCTTTTGGACTGTCATCACTGTGATGTTTTTTTCCTTCACTCCCTGGCAGTCACTTGGCAATCAAACAGTAGCTTCTCTTCAGCTTCTTTCTTTTCTTTTTTTTTATTCAGCTGGCACTTCTCTTAAATCTAAGTGCATTTCATGAAAATTTATATTTTATGAACTGATCAAATCTCTATTACAGACAGCACACTAAGGGGAAGAGGAGAATCTGTTAAAAAGGCAGTTCACCCCTAAATTAAATTAATGCATTTTTCCTCTGGGCTGTGGTGACATTTATCCATCTAGATTGTTTTGGTGTGGGTTTCCCAGCTTTGGAGATATTAGCTGTAGAACTGTTTGCCTTCACTTACATGTGACAGAACTAAAAGACACTTGCCTTGCGGTGCTTAAACCATAAAAAATATTATAGTACTGTGCAGAAATCTTATATTTTAGAGTGAAAATTGTAAATGGATGCAGTGATTCTTTAAAACAGTGTAGAACGCAAGTGAGAGAGAGTTTGTCCTGACCTAACCCGCACGCTGTGATAACGATTTGCACCAGAAATTTCACCTTCAGATTCATCACTCCATAAGACCCATCCACACTGATTTTCAGTCCAGTTCTTGTGTAATCTGGCATGCCTCAGCCTTTTCTTCCTGTTTTGCTTCCTTAAGAAGGGCTTCTTGACAGCCATCCTTTCACTGAGAGCATTTCTCATGAGCCTTCAGTGAACAGCAGATGGATAAGCTGAAGGGCCTGATGCGTCTCTCAGGCCCTGTGTCACGTCTTTGCTGGATTTTTTTCCTCCCATTTCTTATGGACAGGAAGTTCAAATGTTGTTGTTCATCTGCTGTCGATAGTTTTAGGGGCTGCTACTTCTTCTTTTCTCCTCCACTTGTCCAGTTTCCCTCATTTTTCAACACATTGAACACAATAACATGATTTGCCAAGCTTTTGGCTAACAGCTCTTAGGGAATCACCTTGGCTAAAAAAAATGTATTTTATGCCTGTCAAACTGCGGTATTATTTTAGTATTTCTGGTATATTCAGTTGAAGAAATTGGAACAAATGATGTGTTTCTGTGACAGGCTGCTTGTAACAAAATGCCTAAAGATACAATTTAGAACTGGTTCTTCGCTGAGATTTTTGTTATGTATAGACACGGCACTGGTTAATCACTTGAGTTAGGTGCTATTTTTATGCTTGAATGATTCATAGCTGAGTGTTCAGTAGTTGAACAAAATAACCCAACTTTCCTTGTGAAAATGGTAAGTTTCGAGGATCGGACTGAAACTGAGTGAAAAAGCAGCCAATGTCCAAAGAAAGACTGAAAGTCCTTCTGAAAGCCTGGAAACTTGTTGCTGAAGACCACTCTGTAAAAATTTTAAGACACCAGGAGACAAAATCGTAAATGCAGTGGCACGAGTTAAAATTCAACTCAAGGCCCTTTGTCGCATGTTTTCTCCTACTCTCTCTCCTAGCTTTGGTGTCCAATAAAGGCAGAAAAAGGCTTAAAAAATACCAAGAAAAAATGTCTCTTTCCCAAAACATGGCCAGGTTACTCAACAACAAAAACATATTGACAAAGCTTCCTGTGAGCAGGAGGAACTGTTTGCTTTCTGCTGCTTCCATTACAGCTCAATCGTGAATGGAGGCCATTAAGGTTTATCATTATGTCTTATAATGTGCACATGCCCCTCATTACAGGGAAATCCCATCTTCCACCAGGTGATAAGGCCTTTATGTAAGTTCCCCAAAGAAGGTCCACACTCTTATGTTATCTGTCTTATTTCTTCTTGGTTATCTGTGCCAGGACCTACTCTTTAAAGTGCTTGTGATATGTTAACTTCCCTTTCAGGCCATGTCAAGCTTGCGTAGGTTATCTAGGGCATTTTATCCATCTCCTCCACCACCAACCTTTGAACTCTTGGGGGGCAGTCACTATTTTCTATGTTCATCAGTTGAGCTCTGGTTTTTTTGATGTGGTCTTTGAGTAGAGTAGAAAGAAAACAAGGTTTGTTGAGTTTTTTAAAGTTTGTTTGTAGACAATTTAACTACCTCAAAGAAAGACTCTATTACGTTCGAGAAATGACAGAAATTTTGACCAGAAATGTCTTCAAAACCAAGCAGCTCACACCAAAAGAATTACTTCAATAAATACCACTAGAGCCCAGAGGAAAAGTATGTCTGTTTGCTTCTTGGGGGTGAACTGTCCATTTAAGCATGATATTGATTCCGGAAATAAAATTTTAACTCGCTTTTTTTCTCCGCTTGCTTCTGCAGAGACATCTCCGAAACAGCCCTCGCCTCTTTGCCAGACTCGATCCTTGGAGGCCTCAAGAGGCTGATCGCCGAGTCAGCCTTCAACCTGAAAGAACTTCCTCCTCTTCAGCTCTTTACCAAACTACGCCAGGCAAAGCTGACATACCCATCACACTGCTGCGCCTTCCTGAACATGCACCGAAACAGGTACACGTGCTCTGCCAGTCAAAAGACACCTGAAGATGCTTTTTTGGAAATTGTATGAGATTTGGGGGAAGTTGCTTCTTCACTTTGTTGCAAAGAGTTACCTGGTAGGATTGAAACCACTCTTACTGTTTATTAAATGTGGCACTACAGTGTGAACTGTCTGTGAAGCTTATATTCAGTCGCTTCAATCCAGTGGCTCTCTCACTGTGGGGTATAAAGACTACAAAAAGGCTGGGAAAAAAACTATGAAGTGAAACTAAATTTAATTTGATTTTCTTTTGTAAGCGAAAATATAACAAACAAGATTTTTTTATGCTGTTTTGGATCATAAATAATAATGTGGGCTGTTAGGCGTGAAGCATTTTTGCCTTTTGAAGTGAGGCATGCCAGGAAAATGCTGGGAGATACTGGGATGAGCCCTTACATGGACGTACACAAATGTGTGGGTTGGTTTGTTTTATGGTCTTTTCAAAATCCTATTTGTCCATTTCTGGTTAAATGCCACTGAGTCAACAGCTCAAGCAGTTGCTGAAACAAAACTCATTTACTTTGTTCCTGTGTTGTCCACTTTGTGTGTATTGTTGTGTACTAGATCGGGATGGCACTCACTGTGCGACAACCCCGAGGCTAAAAATAACCTGCACTTCTTCAGGGAACACTGCTCCAACTCCACCTCCATCACCTGCAGCCCAGCCCCTGATGACTTCAACCCCTGTGAAGATATAATGTCTGCTGCCCCCTTACGCATCCTCATCTGGATCATCTCTGTCCTTGCCCTGCTGGGCAACACAGTAGTTCTCCTTGTATTGTTAGGTATGTTATGTAATTAAAAGGTATTTGGATATTTATGTCTGGAACACCTAAATAAATATTTCTCCAGCTCCATCACTGGAACTGACAGATCTTCAGGCCTTTCTGGTTTAAAGTAAACCCAGGAAAACTTTTTAATACATTGTTTACCTTCTCAGTTAATCTATTTTATCAGAGACCATTTCCTGAAACCTGACCAAAGACTTTTCCCCCTAAACTTAACCAAAATGTATGAAAGCGTGTTTCTGCCACTTTATTTGGCTATAATTTAACATTTTTGGCTATTAACTCCATTTTCTGAATTAGGTATCTCAAACGTTTGACTTACTCAGAAGTTTTAGTTAGTAAGTCAAAACCTTGAGATGCGTAATTTAAATATTTGAGACAATAGCCTTAAATTTTGAGATATTTTGAATTTGGGTGTTGTTAGCAGCGAAGGCAGGAGGAACCCAAGCTGTGGCTCTGCTGCTCTGATCAGTCTGCAGTTACACATATCTGTGTGAAATACGCTCGGATGCCCTGTGGGTTCTGAAACCTTTCCTTTCATGTGCAGCATAGGTTTTGGGGAAACTGTAGCCATTCTGAGGGATTAGACACATGAACTAGCCATCCTTTGCCATGGGCCTCGAAAAGCCTCAGGCGCACCTCACAGGACACGCAGTTTCAGAAATGCTCTAACCCAGCTGTTTAGCCATGACAGTTTACTCCAAATTGTCTGGAAACTTCCTTTTACTTGCCCACATTTCACGTTTCCAAAGCAGCGAAATAAAGAAGTGACTGCCCATTTGCTGCTTAACATATCCTACAACCCCATTAAAGGTGCTAATGCCATTGCTACCATGTTATTCACCATTTAATATTTAATGTTATGGCTCATTGGTACTTTGGATCTGCTAAGTGGATTTTATTGCTGATATTTATTTATTTGTCTTCTTTATCTGTGATCAGGCAGCCGCTATAAGCTGACTGTTCCTCGATTCCTCATGTGCCACCTGGCCTTTGCTGACCTCTGCATGGGCATCTACCTGGTAGTCATTGCAACCGTGGATATGCTCACACGTGGACGGTACTACAACTATGCTATAGACTGGCAGATGGGCTTGGGCTGCAATGCTGCAGGCTTCTTCACGGTGTGTATTCATCACATCACATCACATAGTGACAACGCTCATTCAAGCATGTGTTTGAATTGTAAAGTAGCGTGTCTGTGTGTCATTTACAGGTGTTTGCCAGTGAGCTGTCAGTGTTTACCTTAACAGCAATCACCGTGGAGCGCTGGCACACCATCACGCATGCTCTGCGACTTGACCGCAAACTTCGCCTGAGACACGCTTGCATCATCATGACAATAGGCTGGATCTTCTCCTTGCTGGCTGCACTGCTGCCCACAGTTGGGATCAGCAGCTATGGCAAAGTGAGTGTTAAATTTCACCACTACATGCTGATACAATTACTACAAGGTGGTACTTCACTCCTTTCTTAAACCAACCATCACTCTACTTTTATTGCTCTACTACTTTTACTACTACTCCTAATACTGTAGGTGTCTGCTAATTTAGCCTGCCAGTCCATAGTTTATATTGTTGAATTACGTATCAAGACCCCCGAATACTGTTTATTGTTTTTATTTCTTCATGCAGGTGAGCATCTGCCTCCCCATGGATGTTGAGTCCCTGGTCTCCCAGTTCTACGTGGTCTGTCTTCTCCTCCTCAACATCTTGGCGTTCTTCTGTGTATGCGGCTGCTACCTCAGCATCTACCTCACCTTTCGCAAGCCTTCATCAGCGCCAGCCCACGCCGACACCCGTGTGGCTCAACGCATGGCCGTCCTCATCTTCACAGACTTCATCTGCATGGCTCCGATCTCTTTCTTCGCCATCTCAGCTGCCCTCAAGCTGCCTCTCATCACCATCTCAGACTCCAAGCTACTGTTGGTGCTATTCTACCCCATCAACTCATGCTCCAACCCCTTCTTATATGCCTTTTTCACCCGTAACTTCAGAAGGGATTTCTTTCTCCTCGCAGCTCGCTTCGGGCTGTTTAAGACTCGAGCGCAGATTTACCGGACAGAGAGTTCCTCGTGTCAGCAGCCAGCGTGGACCTCTCCAAAGAATAGCCGTGTTATCTTGTATTCCTTGGCCAATACGCTAAGTCTAGATGGAAAACAAGAGTGCTGACTTTTACCCACATTTACAGGTATGGACTTTTTGCCTTGATTGCATATTATATCGATACAAACAGGCTGCTAATTCCTTAAAATGATGCCTCAGATCATGAATTTTGATTACTACCTGGGAAATTTTTTCTGTCTTCTTAGACCAGAAAGATCTAAGAAAAAACACAAAATTCAACCAAGTGAAAGGCAAAAGAGCTGAGAACTCATTTTTGACAATTTGACCCAGGAGTCTGCAAAACACAGTGATTGTTAAAATAAACAATGCTCTTGCTCTTGCTTCTGTTTGTGCTCCTAATCTGATTCTGTGTTTATTGGGCTTGAGCCAGTGAAGGCTTCCACTGAAGACTGCGCTTCGGTTAATAAATAGCATCCAGAGACCCAGCTCTCAACAGAAGTGATGATCCTCCATATAAAGATCTGGGTCAGTTCAACAAAGAAGTTGATGCTTGTCTCTGTGCAAGTCTGAGATCTCTGTTAGGGATGTACATGTACAAGTGGTCAAGATTAGACTTCCAGGCCATGAGACCAGAGGTGTACAAGTCACAAAAAGCTTTTTATAAAATTATATTTATATGTCGCCACAATCTGAGCAGTTCAGACCCAAGAGAAAGCATGCATACCTACCATGTTTTCACCTCTCCTTTAAGGTTACACATAAATCACCATGTTTCAATCATAATAGTATCAGCTGACTATTCAGCACAAAGTAGACACAGTGTTCAGTGGCGTGTCTAAACTTGGTTACCTGAGCTATGCACTGCAGCAATCCATGCAAACATGACCACAAAAGAACTAATTATACACTCACTGGCCACTTTATTAGGTGTACTTGTTTGGCTGCTTGGTAATGCAAATACTTAATGAGCCAATCGCATGGCAGCAGCTCAGTGCATTCAGACACATAAACTGGGGCATTTTCAAGATTTTTTAAATGTGGTGGCACGGCAGAGACCAAGAATACAGTAGAGGGGGGAATTTAAATATTTGATTTGCAAAAAGATCAGAAAACTGACAGAAATTATTGGGTATGATTTTTGGTGTGCAACCTTGTGTTTTATTACAAGTTTATTGTGTGAAAAGTGGTGGAAAAAAGTATTTAGACTTAACCTAAGTAAAAGTTGTAATTACACTTAAACAGCTTAATAGTTCACAAGTTATATAATCAAAATGTATTCAAAGTGCCTAAAGTAAACACACTCTTTATATAGAATGGCTATTTTTTTCTCGTCTCTTTAACGAGGCAGCTGTTGATGAGTTTGATTCCTGATATATTGTTCAATAGGTTCATTTATAAAACAAATACAATTAATGTACAAAATAAAAAGAAGCTAAGCTTTAAAATGAGTATTATGTAGTATGAAATTATAACAATTGTATCCAAAATAAAATGGAATCAAAAGCGGAAAGTAACATAACAAGGAAGCATTTAAATAAAGTACAAGTACAATAAATCTCTGCTTCAGTAAATTACTGGAGTAAATATACTCACTTACATTTCTAATTGTTGATACCAAGCTTACATCCAATGGTGTTGACCATTGCAAGATTACTAAAGGGGGGGGGGGATGCCACTCCAAGCTCCTCCCCCTCTAAACATGCCTCTATGTAAACGTAATCAAGACAACCTGCTAAAGTTCAAAATGAGCACCAGAATGGGGAAAAAGGTGATTGGAGTTAATTTGATAGTGTCATTGTTTATGGAGCCAGATGGTCCCACATGTCGCCACAATCTGCTGGCCGGACTGCAAACTGATAGGATAGCAACATTAACTTAAATAACTTCTGTACAATCAAGGTGTGCAAGTTATGTAAGAAAACTGGGCATTGCTTAGTCTGATAACTCTTGATTTCTATTCTTATAGTAGGTTCAGAGTTTGATGTAACGGAGCAAACTGAGTCACAAAGCTCAGATCATCTAAAACTGATTTCTTGAAAATGAAAAGGAGTTCACCACAGTCACCACATTTCACTCCAGCAGAGCACCTTTGGGATGTAGTCAAATGGGAGATCATCATCACCAGTGTTGGGTAAGTTACTTTAAATTAGTAACTTAGTTACATTACTAGTTACTTCTATCAAAAGTAACTCA
>NW_005187470.1:2980345-2985202 GCF_000239375.1 Pundamilia nyererei
ATCTAAATCCCAGTAACAAGTAACGCGTTCCCGGTTTTGGCATAATAACTAGTTACCGTGCTCGTTACCACAATAATAACGTAGTTACTGTAACGCGTTACTTAATAACGCGTTAGTCCCAACACTGATCATCACAGATGTGCAGCTGATAAACTTGCAGCACCTGTGTGATTCTATCACATCAATATGGACCACAATCTCTGAGGAATGTTTCCTCCACTCAATTCCAGTTGAATTTCTTTTAAAAATTAAGACAGTGTGAAGACAAAGGGGTGTTCAACCTAGCAAAATGTACCTAATAAAGTAGCTAGTGAGTGTAGTTGGACTAAATCTGGGTCAAACAGCTCTTCTAGACACCCATGGGTTCCTTTTAACTCAAGTGACATGCCAGATGGGTGGCAGTAAAAGAAGAAAAGAATGGAGGGGGGAGAAAACTAATGACTTCATCTACTATGTAACAAACACCATCCGTCTGGCATCCCGAGATAATCTAACAAACTAAAATGCTCCAGAATGGTTTTTAAGCAGGTTGGATGCTTGAGATTTCAGCATATGCACACTGCAAAAAAACATATTCATTCAACATTCAGTGCTGTGATTGAATGATATTCATTAAGAAGAACACTGCAGGGACCTGCTGATTAACAATCTCCTCATACACCCAGTCTACTGAACCTCTCAATGTCTACAATTTGCCACCAACTCTGTCTATTTTGTAAGCCACAGACCTGTAATTATCTTTGAAATGTAATTGTGTTTACGTTTTCAAACAAACATCCCATTAAGTGTCACTTTTGAATCTGTTTTTCTGAAGAATATTTCAATGTGCTGTTTTTTACACTATTTTATAAAGTGTTTTATTATATCCTCTCTGCTGGAATAGAATTTGTATGATGAATGTGAGCGTTCGAAGAGGCGTGACAAACAGAAAAACTCTCTCTCAGACACACACACATATGCGTGCAATAATTGAGCTGTCTTTATCTAGCAATGCTGTCCTTCAGAGCATCCAAAGCTTTCAAGGACAAAGTGACCCTCCCAACCTCTGCTCTGTGCAGCAAAGTGGGTGGGTGGGCGTAGGAGGAGAGGTACGCAGCTGCTCTTTCTGCTTATTACGGGGGGATGGATATAGCAGCTAGATAAGCTGTGCGCGCACGCACTACACACACACACACACAGTAGCAACCCACACTCTCAAGGCTGCAGCTGCAAGAAGGAATCCAAGACCATCTCATTGATATGGATACACTGCCTCCTACATGCCAACATTCAAAGTTAGGGTGCAATTATACACTTTCACCACCAGGTGATGCTACTGGGGCTAGATTTCTGGTGAGTTTACCTCCATCTGTGTGCACAAAAGTCCAAATAAAATCACCAGTCTCAATAGATCCTACAAATTTTGCTCGATGTTGTCTTACGACAAAAATAAATAATCAATCATTTTTTCCTAATTTGCTTTTTTTTTAAATAACTTTTTATTTCTACATAATTTTCATAAAAGATTATATCAAGTCCTGCATGAAGATTAATGCTCATCAGACAGCTACCTGTCCCCTACATACACTGTATGTCTTCTTCATTTTTATATCATATCATATAATTTTTAGTAAGTAAAAGATAAATAATTTTAATGCATTTGCACTCAAATTTATGTGCACTAAAAAAAGTGAGTGTTGCAATACCGAAAGACATGCCGTTATGCTCTCTGACATCTTCTCTAGACAGCACTGGAGACGGTATAACAAAACACCCTCGGTATAAAGCCTTCAAGTTCAAGACTAATCGTTGGCAGATAAACAATGCCCTCTGGTGGTCGTCGTGCATAATAAATATACAAGTTAAAGCGTTAAAGTTGTATTCCAATCAAAATCTGTAATTTTGTCAGTGTCCATTCACTCAATTCCAGTGGGCTTAGAAATGTGGCTGCAATGTAAAGTGACTGTAATTGTACTTGAATTTATGGATGCAAAAGAAAAAAGTGTAGTCAATCAGTCTGCCTTTCAATTTACACCAAAGAAATGCAACAATAAATAAATGAAACTAACTGCGCATTGGTTTGAATCTTTTAATAAATAACCAATTTTTCCAAAAAGCTAATTTACAAATGTTTTTTTGTGTGTGTGGTGAAATCAAAAAAATATTGAATTCCAAAAGTTCGACTTTTATTTAGAAAAATTCCTAATTGAACATAATTACCATTTAAATACAAACACATCTCTCAACTGACTCATATTTTCCACCAGAACATCAGCCCATATCAGTTATTTTTACACAAATTCCTTTTTAATAGCTTTTCTTTTTGCAGTTAAGTCCAGTTTTGTGTGTTTGGTTTACAATTAACCCGTAAAATACACTTACGTGACGCTTGTACAGCCCCTTGATATGTCCTGCAATGATCAAATCGCCGCTTGACCGACTCCGAACCCCAACAGAAAGGTTTTGGCAAGTCGTTTGATATGGCGCTTCTGATTGGTCGCTGCAGGGTGAGATTATGAGATGGTAAATATTATTGGTCCATCGGACCTTGTGTTCTTTTTTTTCTCGCGATTGTTTCCCGTGTGGGTTAATGGCTCCTCCTGCTACAGACTGAGACGGAGCTGGCACCGAGCGGTGAAACGGGGGGAGCTGTGACACCGACGGAGGAAGGAAAAAAAAACGCGATTACACCCCAAATACTAGCGGGTTTTTGATCGCAATTGTTTGGGTGTAACCGGGAATAACTGCTGTCCGGGTGGCTGTTTGGGTTGCGTGCTAAATTTGGTAGCGGGAGGTCGAGGATAGCAGTGTATTTTTTCCAACAACCAACTCCCCAGATGAACTCCGTCAGAGCCACCAACAGGAGACCCAGGCGAGTGTCGAGGCCGCGCCCGGTGCAGCCCGAGCGGAACAACGGGGACAGAGGTACGCTACTCCACGGTCAAGCTAAAGGTTTCACACGAAGTAATGTCAGGCGTAACAGCCTTTACATAACCCCTCCCTTTTAGCCAATGGTACGTTTAGCGCTCCTACAGGCGTCGGATTCGGCAGGAAACACCGAGGCTTCTCGTTCTATGGCTCAGGCCAGGCCTCGCTTTGTTTGGCTTGAGTGATTGGGGCTAGCTAACGTCGCTAGCTAGCTCACCAGGTTAGATGGTGGTGGTGGTGGGGGGGGGGGGGTTGTCTTCGCTTAACGTAATGCGTATGTAGCTACAACATTAATAGCTCAGATTCAGGTAACCTCAGCGGGAGGCAAAGGGATCGACTCCAGTCGCTCACACCACAATCTCCGCGTCTGCTCGAGCGGTGCATTCCCAGCTGTCACTACAGTTTCTGAGGGTGTAAATCTGCGGCGTCTTTGGACTGCCATTTTTGGGGTGTAACGTTAACAAAAACATTAGCAGCGAATGAGGGCAAAGCTAACTAGCTGCCCCCCTCCCCTGCAGCTTGAAGAGGCCACACAGATCAGCTGTGATAGATGATACGGTGGAAATTGGATAAATTCACCGAGTCCATTTTGTGCTCTTTGCGCTGTTGCAGTTTGAAGCTAATGCAGGCAGCAGATTTTAGCACTATCCCTCTTCCTTACTCTCGGTGACTGCTAGCCGTGGTATGATTTGTTTACACGGCGGATTTACCAGCTACGCAGTTCAGTTTTTAGCCATTAGCCGCACGTCTGATCGACATCATAGGCGGCCCTTAATTTGACAGCACCATAAAAGATGTGTCTGATTCTGCACACACAGGACCGCCTTACAGACAAATGCACGCCGACTGATATCTGTTGGGAATAACTAAACATATAAGACTGGTAATGTGGCTGCAGCGGGTGCATCTGTCATTATCAATCACCAACCTTTGTCTGCCTTGCCAGCTATTACCCAGGCTGTTAGCCTGCGCAGTTGGCATACAGTATGGGATTTAAATGTGCACCACTGTGTCGATAATGATCTGGATAATAAAAGTGTTGCCATTTCTGGAAAAATTATAGGTGTGAAAAATTGGTTAAAAAAAAGAGATGAAACTTCTTAAGAAAATGTTGATTTTTATCTTTTTTTTTAATGTAATTTTTTTTTTAAATACATGACTCACCCTGCTTTATAAACCAGATTTGTTCACAGAGGTGCCTTTCTTGAAAGTGGTGTGTATATGTAGAATATGTTTCTGCTTTTCTACTTAGATGAGGAGGCGCCTGCAGCAGCTGCAGCTGAAATGGCTATTGAGGAGTCCGGTCCAGGTGCCCAGAACAGTCCCTACCAGCTTCGACGCAAGACCCTGCTTCCCAAGAGAACCGCCGCTGCCGCCACCGCCTCAGCCTGCCCTAGCAAGGGCCCAATGGAGGTTAGACAGAAGCACTTTTTGAGTAATTTACTGCAATGTTGTGTATGACTGTGAGTGGGAGAGAATGGCTGATTAGTTGTCCTCCACTAAAGGAGCAATAACTTTGTGACACAGCAGTAAATTTCCCGTTGATTGCTCAGTACTTTCTTGGCATTGAAGTTTATATCCTACTCATCACCTTTTACAGGGAGCTTCAACTTCATCAACAGAGGTCTTTGGCCATCGAGCCAAGCGGGCACGTGTGTCCGGTAAGAGCCACGACCTGCCAGGTGTGTGTTAAATGTCTGCAGCTGGGCAAGGACAGTGATTCATTTTTTTTCCCCAATCTATTAAATAGCATGACTTAATGTTCTTGTAGTGAAGTGATTCTCATAAATCTTACCTTTTGATTCTCATAAATCTTACCTTTTGATTGTGTGTGTGTGTGTGTGTGTGTGTGTGTGTGTGTGTGTGTGTGTGTTTGTGTTGTGTGTGTGTGTGTGTGTGTGTGTGTGTGTGTGTGTGTGTGTGTGTGTGTGTGTGTGTGTGTGTGTGTGT
>NW_005187470.1:2985222-2991800 GCF_000239375.1 Pundamilia nyererei
TGTGTGTGTGTGTGTGTGTGTGTGTGTGTGTGTGTGTGTGTGTGTGTGTGTGTGTGTTCTGTATATTTTTAGCAGCACCAGCAGAGCAATATCTGCAGCAGAAGCTTCCAGATGAGGTCGTTTTGAAGATTTTCTCCTACTTACTGGAACAGGACCTTTGTCAGGCAGCTTGTGTCTGCAAACGATTCAGCCAGCTAGCAAACGATCCAATCTTATGGTCAGTGCATTGTTCCCATTTTGCATATTGTAGTCATTAAACAAAGATACATCCAAGGTATGTTTTGAATGTGGTGTTTAATTATCTAGGAAGCGCCTGTACATGGAGGTGTTTGAGTACACACGTCCAATGATGCATCCTGAGCCAGGCAGGTTCTATCAAGTTAGCCCAGAAGAGCATGAACACCCAAACCCCTGGAAGGAGAGCTTCCAGCAGCTGGTGAGTTATTCATCATCATCACTGTGATCAGTAGTAGTATTAGTAGTGAATGTTGTCCTCCTTTGTTTTTCTTTCTACACATCAAAGTAAACACTGTAGAGTTTTGAACATTGTGTATGGGTTTGCAGTACAATTTTGCTACTTGTGTAGTTTAAAAAAAAAAAAAAAGTGTCACTCTGTGGGAATAGTGCAGCTTCATGTTGCACACACAGCAAAACGCATTTAAGAATCGAATCAATATCTCTGAATTTTAGAAGTTTTATCATTTTTATATGGAGCTATAGAAGCGTAAATATCATTTGACTCATAACAATAATGAGCCTGTGACGAATGTTCCTTGCAAGCACAGAAATGGGTCAAAGGTAATAATCAGATTTTTGTCATATGTACCTCTGCCCTGTGACTACTGAATGCCTTTTGTGCAGTGTCTTTACTTTTAAAGTCAAGTAAAATTGAGTAGTTAAAGGTTTTAATCTGGTGTCATTACTTTCTGGAAACAAGCTGGAGTGTCAGAATTTCAGAGAAGTGGTTGCCTAGTGCCTTTTATCAACAGGAAACTGGTCAAACTCAATGACGGATAGCTTTTTCGCTGCTTATACACGGCCTGTCAGAATTTCTGTGCAGTGAATTCTTACCTGTTGGAAGAAATGCCTGTCAAATGTATGATTTGGTTTTCAAGTCACATTGACTTTAGTTATTTTGCTTTTTATAGTTGCTAAGGTTTTTGCAGATGTCTTAGTCCTTGGAGTGAGCTGCTTGTTATAACATTAACCACTGCAGTATCTTGTTGTTGCATCTGTTGCAAGTAACTCTTTGTTTTGACACTGCCTATGTTGTCATTCTCTTGTGGTTGGTTTTTTGGTTGCATGGGGTGTTCAGGTTAATTTTACTACATGATGATTTACAGAACAGGGATCAAGAAAAAAAAACCCATCCCCTCTCACTTTTCCTCGTTATTAATAAAATGATTATGCCTCTTACAATTAAACAAGGATTGCTAACCAAAGAGGTCAGGAAAACACTGAGTAGCGCCATTATTGTTTGACACCTAGAAAAGTTATGATTTTTTGCTCTGCCGTTTGATGTTGAGGTCCAAGGATCAAGAGCAATATGTACTGACCTTGTTCTTATTCTGTGCTACAGTACAAAGGCGCACATGTAAAACCAGGCTTTGCTGAACATTTCTACAGTAACCCTGGCAGATACAAAGGCAGAGAGAATATGCTGGTAAGTTAAAACTGTAGATGGAGTGTACAGCACAAATATTTCTGAGTTGCACAGCTAATTTAAACATCTGCATGCATTTCCAAACTGACCTGGAATAAATGAATTCTTTGTCTTTCTCCTGCAGTATTATGACACCATTGAGGATGCACTGGGTGGGGTACAAGAGGCCCATTTCGATGGTCTCATCTTTGTTCACTCTGGAATCTATACCGATGAGTGGATTTACATCGAATCCCCGATCACCATGATTGGTGCAGGTGAGCAAGTTGCCTTCACTGAAAGATAGTTAAAACATTATCTTGATGCCTCTGCTGCATGCACTCAGCATCTCTCTGCAGAAGATACACTTCAGTTGTGTACATTGTCTACATTGCTTGTGTAATTTTGCATTTGCAAGAGGAGGCAAAGGGTGAAAGAAGCACATAGGATTTACAAAATTTTTCATTTTTACACAGTACCTAATTTTTTTTTTTCGCTTCCTGAAAAAAAAAAATTAGACAATGGACTGATTTGAGTGATACTTTTGTGGGAAGATTTAGCCTGTTTCTTTTTTTTTATTATGTTGCTTGATGCATTTTTGTAGCAGTATGCATTTCAAAGTGGTGTCAGTAA
This sequence comes from Pundamilia nyererei, assembly GCF_000239375.1. Taxonomy (NCBI): domain Eukaryota; kingdom Metazoa; phylum Chordata; class Actinopteri; order Cichliformes; family Cichlidae; genus Pundamilia; species Pundamilia nyererei. The sequence continues at coordinate 2,987,498 of NW_005187470.1, forward strand.
AAGTAAAGCAAGCCATCATTAGGCTGCTGTGAGGGGGAGAAAGAAGACTACAGAGCTCATTATACCCACTGCTGTCACCCTCTGAAACAGCATCTCACACCAAAAGTGACATTACATCCACTGGTGCGAGCCACTCTTTGGTGTTGTTTCGGCTGGTCGGGTTATCTTTCTATTTTTGTATCCGGGCTTAGCTGGCCAGTCGAAGACACGAATGTACTATCATGTCAGTTTTTTCCGCCATTTCAATATCGGCACAGAAACTCAGATTTTCAGATTATACAGGGAGAGATGTTGCAACAGCTTGAAAGGATGAGACTTTCTGAAGAAAAACCCTTCCCCAATCACTTTGGTTTTTATTTGGACTTCTTCTACTTGTATCCCAGCACTGATGGGGAGGTTTTGTCTGAGGGCTCAGTATAAATGGCGACAGGCTCTGGTGACATCACTGTTTGTACAACACGAGAAGGGGTGGTTTTTAGTTAAAAAGAAACAATGTACATCAATTAACTTTAGCACTCAGATGCACCATGTGAAATGTGCCAGACTTTCCCTTATAGGTGCTTTTTTTTTTTTCTATTTTTGTTTTTAAACCTGCAATTCCTAGCAGTTTCATTTCTATAGACTGAATTAAAAAAAAAACACATGCATCTTGTGCACTCATCATAGCCAGATGCATCTGAGTGATAACACAAAGAAACCATGTGACATTAAACAAAGATTAGAAAGCTCTCACATAAAGATGAAAGTACATTAGTCCAATTGCAAAGATATAGATGGCTAATAACTCATTTGGTTATCTGGTAACTGCTAACTTGTTGGGTTTTTTTTGTTTTGATTTGTTTTTTAATTACCTCCAAAGAAATAAGAATTACACTGCTGAACTCAGCAATACAACAGTCTCTGTCAGGTTTCAGAATTCATTATGGTAAAGAAACTGTGCTAGTGAAAGCTAAGTATGATGTCGTGGTCTCTGACAGCGGATGAGTCTCCGTGCATGTCTTGTTAGACCTCAGATACCACTGACCAGTATATTTTGCTGCAAATACTCAAACATTATATTGTTATTAAAAAAATAGAGTGATTTGAATCGCATCCATCTGAGTTTTGGTTTTTGTTTCTTTTTTGGGGAGGGTGGGGTTGTATAGATGGGGAGTGTTTCTCACACATTACAGTTAAATATGGAGTTCCTGGTTCTCAGAACCCTTATGCAGTAATATTAGAAGGCAAAGCATACATTTTCATTGCTGTGCAAACAACGCACAGCCTTGTCTATCCATAAAGCCAGAAGACACACATCACAGTCTGTTTTGTCCCATCTTATTTCTCTTCTCTTATCCTCAAACCTCCAACTGAGTGTAGCAGATGGTTGCCCTTCTCTGAAGCTGGTTCTGCTGGAGGTTTTTTTCTTGTTAAAAGGGAGTTTTCCCAACTAAAATGCCAGAGCAAAGTTTTGCCTTGTTACCTGTGTGAAAACGGCTGCTTGGAGTGCTAGTCAGAGGAGTACAGCCGTTAACTCGAGCAAAAGTGAGATATTTTCAGAACCTATATGTGCTATGTTTTCACTCAATCTTCCCTAACCCATCTCTTTGTTTTCTTTTTATTTGTTCCGTTTCTATGGAAGAGTCGTTGAATCAAATCACTCTTTGAACCAAAATTTACTTGCCAAAAATTTGAGAAAGTATGGAGAAGGAAAGGAAATGCTAATGATCCAAAGCAAATTTCATTTTTTTCTTTTAAACATTAAGAAGGCAATAGTACAGCACTGATCTGTGCGACTTCCTATAGAACCAGGTCACTGGTGTTTATTATGTTACTGCTGACAGAAATAGCAGAATGCATGCTGATGTGTGCAGAGTAGTATTTTCTGTTCACTCAGTGCTGTAAAACTGATAAGGTGAGCCAACAATACTGTGAAAGGAATCCGTGATCAGCGTAAAGCAAAGAAATGTAATGTTTTTAAATGTCAGTCAGTCACATGACCTCAGCTCAACTGAGCATGCTTTTCAGGGGGCAGGGATAGCTCAGTAGGTAGAGTGGTGGCCCCATAATCGGAAGGTCGGTGGTTCGAATCCACTGAACTGCTACCCTGAGGTACCCCTGAACGAGGCACCATCCCTACACACTGCTCCCCGGGTGCCCAATGGCACCCAATCACCGAGTGAATGGGTTAAATGCAGAGAGGAATTTCCCCATGGGGGTCTTTCTTTCTTCCCTGTTAATTAATTTCTTTCCTGTTCACCTGTTAATGACAGTGCTATCATTTAAAGGTGGCTGCAGGAAAGGAGTGGCAAAATATTTCAACATTTGGTGACGTTTGGTTTACAGACTTTAGGCAGCCATCGATTTCACTTCCAAGTATTAAAAATAATGCATCTATTTGTAGTAGTTAGAGTTGCTTTTGAGGCTGTGGGGAGAAAAACAAAATGTAATTGCTTAAATGAACTTCAAAATCTATGCTGCAACTGTAAAAGACTTCATTGCTGTGCATGAACTGGACCTGGCTGAATGAGGGTGTTAATCATTGTTCTATGCTTTCCCCTCAGCTCCTAATAAAGTAGCAGACAAGGTGATAATAGAGAACACAAGAGACTCAACGTTCGTCTTCATGGAGGGCTCAGAGGATGCGTATGTGGGATACATGACCATCAAGGTAACTGTATGTCTCAGCTTTTACACTTAAAGAGTGATTGGGTATCAAAGATTGTCCTTTAGTGCCATCACAATGCTCTGTTGTTAGGTTATGTAGTCTCTGTGTTTGAGAGTCCAGCTTAGTCTCTGATCTGTTCATTCATACTTAAGGACAAAATTGCGTCCTTAATTGAAACTCATGGGAGTCTCTGTGGCTCAAATAGAACATGTACTTGAGCAAAAATCACATTGGTTTAATAACAAACAACATGGACCCTGTAATGATAATTATGAGGGCCTCACAGTCATCTACAGCTTGGTGAATGTGGAAAGAGATCATGAGAAATGCTTTACAATGTGGAAAGTTATGGCCTTGTGTGTGACTGATGTCTTTTCATTGATTAGCTGCTAATTAAAGGTGGGAGAGCAATATGATTTCCTGAGGCCCTCTCTACTTCTCTAGTTTCTATAACCCTGACTTATGCACCTGAGATAGTGGAAGTGTGTCATTTGAGGCACAGCATCTTTGTGTATTTGGTGATTTAGTATTAAAGGTTAAATTGGCTACAAGAAATTGTAAATCTTGAGAAAAATATGGCAGACATATTTTGTCCTTTCTGCGTTAAAAAAACGCAAGTATTGTATCATAACAGGATGTTTTAAGGTGCCTTGAAATATCCTGTTATGAGCTTCAAGTATTACTTGCACTAATGCCTCCAGTAGGAGGAGTCCAGTGTGGATGTTGTGGGAGGACAGAAGCTCAATGTGTTGTCAGTAATCGTGGCTCGTTCTAAATTCTGCTGCTTTTCTCTCCTCAGTTTAATCCTGATGACAAGTCAGCGCAGCACCATAACGCCCACCACTGTCTGGAGATCACGGTGAACTGCAGCCCCAACATCGACCACTGCGTTATCCGCTCCACGTGTACAGGTATTTCACACAATTATACCTCCTTGTTATAGGGGCGTACTCCTGACCCTGGACAACCTTGTGAAGCAGGACTCGGCGTGTGCCTTGTTGGCATGTGAATATTCAGCTTCACAAATGTGGTGTTTGCTGCAGGACTGAACTATTTTTTACATGATGTTGTGGAACCTTTTGTTTTTGTGTATGTTCTGGTCTGAGCCAAGGTTTTCTTTAATTTGAAATCACAGCTGTATCCCTAATTTTTATTTTTATTTTTTCACTTAACTGATCAGTCTCCAGGTTAGCCTAGATTTAGCATTGGAGGGCTTGGAGATATAAGAGTAAAATTATCAGGCTTCTCAGAAATCTCTGAAAATGTTTTTCTTACTTGGTTCCAGTTTCTGTTGTACTTCTATTTCTCTAGTTGACTATTGGGGCAAATATTTGTGGGTTTCCAAAGGCACTACAGCTACTGTATTTGTGAGAGTAACATGAGGTGATACTTCAGTCTGTGTTGATTGAATGCAAAGACTTTTTTTTTTTTTATTGCACAAACTGCAAGAAGCAGAGTCATGAATTTAACAGTAATACTACAGCATTTAAATCCTGGTTAAAATTGCATTTGTTCTATTTACTGGTTCATGGACACTAGTTGTGCATATGAACTCAATATGAAATGGTTCTGCATAGAGCTGGGCGATATAACGATATGTATCGCGATATAACTTTTACTTGATAGAGAAATTAAGCTATCGCGATAGACCTCGCC
>NW_005187470.1:2992939-3013010 GCF_000239375.1 Pundamilia nyererei
CTGAAATGAAAAAAACATATCGTGATATGAAAAAATCTCATATCGCCCAGCTCTAGTTCTGCATAGTTTTATTTTAGTTGCATGTGTTATTGCTGATTAGGGCACTGGTGTGCTGTAAACACTTGTGTAGTTCCAAAGATCAAGTCTTTTCCTGCATTTCTAATGAATAAAATTGAATTGATTACTGTCAGTCGATTATAAAACTGATCAGTCTTTAAAGATCATGTCACAATTCTCTTTCCCTCTTTTTGTGTTTAGTGGGTTCAGCTGTGTGTGTGAGTGGACAGGGAGCGTGTCCAACCATCAAACACTGCAACATCAGTGACTGTGAGAATGTAGGACTGTACATTACAGACCATGCACAGGTAAAACGAAAATAAATCTCCATGAATACACACACACGTACAAATGTTTGGCAAGATTATGCTTCTGATTTACACATACTGTTTTTTGTTACAGGGCATTTATGAAGACAATGAAATCAGTAACAATGCGCTAGCAGGAATTTGGGTGAAAAACCACGGTAATCCCATCATTAGACGTAACCACATCCATCACGGAAGAGATGTTGGGGTGTTCACTTTTGACCATGGCATGGTAACTACTGTAAATTGTGTTTTCTTACATTTTTCTGTGTAAACATCACAGATGAACTCACTTGTTGTCTTTTCTGGCTTTCAGGGCTACTTTGAGAACTGTAACATCCATAGAAATCGCATAGCAGGCTTTGAGGTGAAAGCTTACGCCAACCCCACAGTGGTCCGTTGTGAGATCCACCACGGCCAAACGGGAGGCATCTATGTCCACGAGAAGGGGCGGGGCCAGTTTATAGAGAACAAAATCTATGCGAATAATTTTGCCGGTGTGTGGATCACGTCCAACAGTGACCCAACGATACGGTAAGATAATAAACTGGGGGGGAAAAAGGCAGTGGAAGATACTGAATCTGTTGAATTCAAGATTGTTTAATAGAATTTGATTTATTCATTTCAGGGGAAATGCTATATTCAATGGTAACCAAGGAGGGGTGTACATATTTGGAGATGGGCGGGGTTTGATAGAAAGTAACGACATCCACGGTAACGCCTTAGCAGGGATCCAGATTCGAACCAACAGCTGCCCCATTGTACGGCATAACAAGATCCATGATGGACAGCATGGAGGCATTTACGTGGTAGATGTGATATCTGGTTGATTGAGATTATTTCCCCAGTGTTTAAAATCCACACCCACAAGTTTGTAACAACCTGTTTTTGTTTTAGCATGAGAAAGGCCAAGGGGTGATTGAGGAGAACGAGGTCTATAGCAACACGCTTGCAGGAGTGTGGGTGACGACAGGCAGCACTCCCGTCCTCCGCAAGAACCGCATTCACAGTGGCAAACAGGTAAAAACAAGAGCTGACATTAATAATCTGATTCTCTTTCGGCTTATTTGTTTTAATATTAGCCAATATCAGCATGTAAAACAACAAACGTGTTAATTTAAATGTTAGCAGTACATTTAATATTAAAACCCTGCATTGTAAAAGCTCAACTAAAGTGGATCTTGTTTAAGCTTGCAGCATCTGAGTATTTGTCAGTCTGTACGTTTCATTTTTGTATTAAACTGTTCAGGGAAAAGTCGTTGACATTTTCTGCTTTCCTACCAATCTGTATACGTCCAAAGCAAAGATGCCTTATCCTTCTCAATTGAGAATATAAAAATTTGTTTGTAAACATGTAAAACAAAGGCATCACAACGAGAAGATAAAACAATGTATTTTTGTTCTTTGTTTTATTATCAATGATTTGATGGATGATATTTTGAAGAAATTCTTTTTAGGAGTTTTGTGTGAACACGAATATTCTTGTTAAGGGGCTTATTTATGGAAACTGAGACTAGATGGTGATTATCATTAACTTCTAGGCCTTGTACTATGAATCAAGTTCAGCTTACCCAGGATATCTTTTCTTTAATTGCCCTCTCTTACCCTAACATCAGCAATCAAGCTAAGTGGGCACACAGAGGTGGTTATTGCTAGATAAGTCAACTCAGTTTCCCAAATTTAGCCCCAAGCATGTTAAATGGACGGGGTGACACTGTTACCATCTGACCAATCACAGGCATGAAAAGGTGTACAGGCAGCAGAGGAGATAATTTTATAAAAGAACCAACCATAAAGGTACGAGTGAGGGAAAAATCTGACGAAGCTGTAGCTTTATCAGTATCAAAGCTCGGTCATTATGACATGGGAGGATTTGATGGAATATAATTGATGTGCATAGTTTTAGTTTTTATTCTTTCAGTCCTAATCTCAAACATGACCTCTGCTAGGAAGGGAACTGCCTTCGTATTACAGAAAAGTAAAGTTTAACCCTAAAGCTACCGGGATAAGGCCACTGCTCCTTAGTTTCTAGGGTGTTTGTGTTTCACCTTTGTTTTCAAATGACTGCAGTGTTGTTGCCAGTAATCCGAAACTACACTTTTTGATGTGTTCTGCTCCTGTTTCCAATTTATAATCTAGTTAATTTTTACCTGTAACTATTCTTATTTATTTATTTATTTATTTATTTATTTATTTATTTACTTCATCCTTTTACTTCAGGTTGGTGTATATTTCTACGACAACGGGCACGGTGTGTTGGAAGATAACGACATCTACAATCACATGTACTCTGGTGTCCAAATACGGTAAAACATATTCCCTTCCTTTTTCTTTTTTTTTTCTTTAAATTATTTTTGACTTTGAGAGTGAAAAGTTTTCTAATCAGGAGCAGAAATACTCATTAATACTTATCTTTGACCAACATTATAACAACATTTCCCAATAAAGGAGCAATGTTTGACCAAACATATCTATATGAAGCCGAAAAATGTATTTGAGGCATTAAGATTCAACTTCACTGCAGTGGGTGTTGCATAGTATTCTTAGTACTAAGTACTTTTGCATTCAAATATACAGTAACACCACATTTTTGTTACATTTGTGAAATTGTAGATGGAGGTTCCAGTGTAATTTTGGCAGGTTAAGACATTTTTGGTGAAAGGGAACAAATCTGTCTCACTGTTAAATTTGTTACTTAAAACGGAAGTTACATAGCTCATACTAGGGAGAGATAACTAGGCATTAATGTTTATATCCGTACACTCCACTGCATTGATATGGTAAATGAATTACAATCATTATTACATCTTTAAAGGACGGGGAGCAACCCAAAGATCAGGCGCAACAAAATCTGGGGAGGCCAGAATGGAGGGATTTTAGTCTACAACTCAGGTCTGGATGTCACTCATTCATTACACTGGGTCTGCCAAATAATGTGCAAATACTTTTTACTCTAATCGTGCTGTTAAATTCAACAGGTCTGGGCTTCATTGAGGACAACGAGATCTTTGATAATGCCATGGCAGGAGTGTGGATCAAGACAGACAGCAACCCCACACTGAGAAGAAATAAGATCCACGATGGCAGAGATGGAGGCATCTGCATCTTTAACGGAGGCAGAGGTAACACAGCATGATGCGGGTGGCCATGGGGAGCTTCTGACATGTTTTTTTTTCAGTTTTCTTATGTAGCTGCTATTTATGTTTGATGAACAAACCATCGCCTCTGTTACTATGTGATTCATTTTTTTTTTTTTTTTTTGCTCGTGTGTATATTTAGCTTATTGTGAAATCTAACCACCTTTAGGTCTGCTGGAAGAGAACGACATCTTCAGGAACGCTCAGGCTGGTGTGTTGATCAGCACAAACAGTCATCCAGTACTACGCAAGAACCGCATTTTTGATGGCTTCGCAGCAGGTTAGATTTATGGGCGCAGATATCCTCTTTATTTGTACCCTTCCTTTACTCATGGACGATTTCTCATTTCCAGGTATTGAAATCACCAACCATGCCACCGCGACACTGGAGGGCAACCAGATTTTCAACAATCGCTTTGGAGGCCTCTTTCTGGCCTCAGGGGTCAACGTCACCATGAAAGGTAACGTGCTGCTATATGTGCATTAAAGAGTAGCTCAGTCGGGTCATGACCTGGTCAGTAACCTGCCTTTCCTCCTCCAGATAATAAAATTCTGAATAATCAGGATGCTATTGAGAAGGCGGTAAGCAGAGGACAGTGTCTCTATAAGATTTCCAGCTATACCAGTTACCCCATGCACGACTTCTACAGGTAAAGCTCGTCAGAGAAACGCCAGTATGTTTTCTGTCATGTGTATACACAAACCCATACAATGAGGATACCCAAATAATGGGACCCAACAACTTATGCATCCTTAACTTAAGGCTTAAGAACCATCCACACACAAAACAACTGACTCCAAGAAAATTGCTTTGTAGCTGATGGCTGAATGCTAGTTGACATTCCAGACCCTGGTTACTTGGGCAACCCTCTAATGTGTAATACTCTGCGGAGGTTTTGAGCTGCTTCTCATTTATTTTTCTTCCAAGTAGCCAAGCTTTCTGTTAATGTTTACCTTATGTGTACTTGTCCATCTACAGTCTTTTTTGCTAAGACACTTAACGCTGACTTATGACTCATTCAATCGTAAAAGGGCACTTAGCTAAAGGGATGAGCCAGTGTTCTCTAAATGTAACAGATAAGTTGGCAAAGAACCTCTTAAATTATATTTTATTCACAAAAATACATTTGTCCACCTTTCTCAGCTCTGTCAATGCTTTAATAAATCACTGCACCCATTTTCATAACAGTGGAAAGAAATAAGGAGTGGCTCAAGGCTTTTGGACAGTACTGTGTTTGGCATCCTGTCATGCCCATTTGAAGGCACTTTGTAATTTCATGCTCTCTGGTCGCTGATGGTCTTTGCCTGTGTGGATACCTTTAATTCCTCCTCAGACCTTTCATTGACCCTCTCACTACCCTCCTTGTCATTTTCTGTAGTTACTGAAATGCACAAAATTTAACTCTGCACATTTGCGAGTAATCTACTTAGCCAAAAGCTTAGGCTTTAGGTAGAACTACTCCATTTTTTTCTACTCTTGGATCTTTATGATGCAAATAGTGTCATTAATATGAGGCATAGAGATTTAGCTGTGAGCACACTAGCCCTGTGGTAGGGACAGCCAATTAGAAGAAAGTTGGCTTAAAAGGAGAGGAGCTAAAATGCCTTGTTTTAAGCAGAGAGAGGGATTACTTTGAGCATGTAAATCATGCAAAGAATAAATGAGTATAATAGGCCTTCTTTATTTAGAGCTGAAATGATTGGGCAGTTGATTAAAAGCTGATTAGTTTGACTATAGACGGCTTCCTCCCGAGCTGCTGTTCTAGTCCCCAGATTTCTCTTTAAAGTGTGCTCCTGTATTTGACTGATGTTTGCTGATTTTGTTACTGACTTATTTTTATGCCTGGTGCAAAGATTGAATTGTACAGTGAAACTGAGGCAGAAATGATCCTCCAGCTGTGAGGATTGTCTTGAATTTAAAGATCAAATGGTTGAGCTAGAAATTTATAATAAGCAGGTCGCTAAACAACAGTAATAATAATTAGTGCAGGGGTTTTAGATTACTTTATTTGACCTTACTGTTATGAAAATTAATCTGATTTGAGATTTTCCCCTTTGTCTCTCCAGATGTCACACCTGTAATACGACAGATAGGAATGCCATCTGTGTTAACTGTATCAAAAAATGCCACCAAGGACATGATGTAGAGTTTATACGGCACGATCGGTGAGGATTTAGTTTTTTCTTTTTTCACTGTTTTAATATTTAATAACTTTTATTAAATATTGACAAAAATGCATCTCCGTTTCAAGCAAAGCGAGTAGTTCTTGTACCTGAATGTCTCTGAGGTTTATGCTTAAATCCCTGCTTGTCTGTTGCCTTCAGGTTTTTCTGTGACTGTGGAGCGGGGACGTTGTCCAACCCGTGCACGCTGGCGGGAGAGCCCACACACGACACGGACACTCTGTATGACTCGGCGCCGCCCATCGAGTCCAACACGCTGCAACATAACTGAAAGCCTCTGGTGGAGTTATTTTCTCCCAAAAGCGTACAGACACATGACATTACACACGGCCATACACACATAAACGCACACAGTTACACACACGCATCCACTCGCAGCCATAAGGACCCAGAGAGACTCTGATTGCGGCGCTCTCGGACGGGATCGAGGTAAAAGAGGCTGCAGAGGAAGCGGCTTCCTGCTGCCTGCAGGCATACGAGCTGCAGTGGAGGCAGACTTCACTAGAGGGAGCCGTGGAGCTGAGGGAAGACTCGGAAAGGCCACAAGAGATTCCTTATTGGAGCGTTTCTTATTGCAGTCTATAAACAAACGCGGGAGGAAGAGAAAAGTTATGCAGAGAGGTTCGAGTATTGACGATCTCACAGTTCTTTAACCTCAGCTCCTACCCCTCTTCACCAACACCATCATCATCACCATCGTCGTCATCATAAGAACTGCTGTCAAAGACTTCCTGCTTCCTCGTAGCTGCCATCTCTATTGGCTGCCCAGGCAGTTGTACCTAGGCAACGGATGGGTGGATGTTGCTCTGTTGTGTGTGCGTGTGTGTGGGTAAAAGCAAGATGGTGTGTGCGCGCGTGTGATGGAGCACTTAAGCTTTTCTTTTTTTCTGTTTTTTGTTTTGTTTTTGTTTTTTTTAATATATGTTCAGATCAGTGGATTTTATTTCAATGCTTTCTCATGTAGTTTTGTATTTTTGAGCAAAAAGCTGACTGTATTTGAATGTCTTTTATTTTATTATATATTATTATAATTATTATTTCTTTGGTTAGCGTCCCCTCTCCTGCCCAAACAGCCTGTCAGGCTGCAGAAACTCAGACGTTCCAGTTGTGAAGTTCTTTCTGTGAAAGAGAAACTCGTTTAAACACTAAAAAAAAAAAAAAAAGGAAAAAAAGAAAACCCTCTAGTATATTAGACTCAATGGCATGTGGAGCAGCTCCACAGTTGTACAAAAAGTACGAGTGTAAATGTGTGTCGTGTACAGTGAAAGTTGTGTGTGTGTGTGTGCGTGATTATATGTTTATAAATTGATGCAGTCAGTGTTTTTTGTGGAGAGGGTTTCAATAGGAGGTGTCAAGACTCCTCTAAAACTGGAACTAAAGAGACAATCTGCAGTCACGTCCCACCCCACCCCCCCCAAAAAAAATATCCTCCCCTGTCTCACCCCCAGCCCTGTGTATCGTGGTGACTGTGGCTCCTCATGCAGCCTGAATCGTATGCATGTACCATAACATCTAGACTTAATATATTGTGAAGTATTCAATAACCATTATGTAGATGCTAGTTGGAATCCAAAAAGGGTATACTTTCTTAGAAAGACAAAAAAAGAAAACAGGAAACTGGCCATTTCTAAGAAAATAAAACTTTATTAGATCAGAGGTGTCTGTCTTTAAATTCACTTGCAATAAATGTCCGTTTTTATAAAAACAAAATGCAACTTGAGAACCCGAGGAGATGTGTTATGATGGTGAAAAACTGCCCTGATATAATTTGACTGCTCGCAGCCGCTCCGAGTCTTCTGTTGCCTGTCAGGGGTTTTGGATTGTCATGGAGCAACGGCGTCAATCATCAGAACCGGCTGCTGATATTTCAGATTGCTGTTTGCTATGTGTAATTCATGTAAATGGAAGATTTATGGCTGGATTGTTTCCAGTGGCCGTTTGGAGACGTGTTGAACTTGCCTACAATGACTGATGGACTTAATATTGCAGCTGTACACAGATCAAAGCCAGAAGGAAGAAAGAGACGAGCTTTGCTGAACGCCTGAATCAGGTTTTCTCTAAAAGCTGCGTGCGTTCAAAGATTGAGGATTGCGGTTCAAAAGTGTGATATAGTCAGTTTCACCGTTTCAGGTAGGCTTGCAACTAACAATTTTGCTATCGAAATTATAGCTACATTAATCATTTGGTGTACAAAACGCACAACAAAAGAGCTGTGGGTTCCCTCTGGGCTGAGGTGGTACTTGTTCTATGATGCTTTTGCATTGTGGGCGCATTGGTATTCACGTTACGAGATTAAGATATTTAAAGAATTTGGGGTTTCTGACAATTTAACAGCATTTTCAGCCTTTACTATAAATGTAATTGGAGCAGAGAAGGATTACTTACTTGAGCATACAAGCCTCCAAATTTAATGAGCATGACTGAATTCTGGTGAAATATATAAGATGATAAACATCTAGCAGAACATTTCAAAGGAGACTCACTGTGGCCGCATGAGAAAGCTGATAAAAAAAATACATATGAGTAGTATTCAGTTCTGGCTTTACTTATGTATTACTCCTTTTCTACTGACACATCAGCGATGGAGATAAAGTCCTTTTTCACGAGGTGGCACCACAGCAGGTAGTTCCACATGTTTAATTTGTTAGATTTTTTTGCACCAGATTCACTTCCTATCACAACCCCAAAGGGATCCTCCTGGGATCAAACCAGGGAGCTGTCACTTGTTTGGAAAACGTGCAAACCACTAGACTGAGAAAGTCTGCAATCAGTTGGGACTGAATGGGGTTAAGTAGTCAACTGCATGATATCTGTTTGCGATGTGATTATTCAACGTGATAAATCAGTGAAAACTGCTGCTACTGCTTACATACGAATACATATTTACTTACAATTAGAGTCCAGTCATAGCCTCAGATCTGAAACTCCACAAATAGTGATGTATTTGCTGCAGAATAGACAATTTAACCAAGATATATGAGCTACTTGGTAACAATGCTTTTATGTAGGAATATAACAAGACCACAGCCAGTTTGCTACCAGCTGAGACCAATTCTCTTTGGCACACAGATGTGTCATAGGTGAGTGGTACTCTTTAGCAGCCTGACTCGCACTGTTTGCAGTATTTGGTGAAGAGCAATTATTTCCATACCTTGAGACCAACTGCAATCAGTCCAATTTAGACTGTTTATTTGGAAACAGATCGCCTCCCACCAGGTGGCCTGAAACTGGTCACCCAGAGGTGGATGGTGACCACCTTTGGTTGCTCAGTCACTGCAGCTACTTGCAATCAGTTAATGTAATGTAGACAGATTTGTCCGTGTCGCAAGGAGGCTGCCTCCTCCTAGTGTGACTGAGCCACAGTAATGAGTACTTTTTGCACCACTGTAAAGCTGGATCTGGAATTACACCAGGATTATTTTGAAGGAACAGAGGTGTATAAGACCTGTGTACCTGAACTTAAGGGACTGTCCCACATATGGAAGAGTGTACACTGTCAGTCGGGATAAGTTATGAAGTGCAAAGGAGTCCACTGTCCACAATAAGGTTGTTAAATAAGGTGAGGACTACTTTTCAGCTACTTCCTTGCCACAGCATTAGTGCTACATTTGGCAGTTTTATGCCAGATGCCCTTCCTGACCAGTGACCTTTCACTTGCTAAGTTAATAGCAAATGAAATCTCTATTTTTTATTCAGTGCCCTGATAATTGAAAAAGATCTTAGCACCACTAGGACTCCCGAAGTTGTGCATCCAGCAAATTCAGCATTTTAAATTATTCCAACAAGACAAAAAAAACGCATTGTAATTGGAGTAAAAAAAAAAAAAAAAGATTCAAAATAAAGCAGATGTGATGCTGAACAAGTTTTACAATGATGTGCCAAGACTCATCAGTATCAATCCTACAACTCTAACCTGGATAAGCAGATAAGGAAATGGACGAGTACTGTTAGTCAGCTATCATATGGTATGTATTTAGATGTGAACATTTCTGCAATGAGATGGGTTCTCAGTGTGATTTACCACCAGAACTAACTTCATTATCCATACTGCATCGAGTGATCAGAGCTCTTTAAGCAATTAGTCTCAATTATACACAGTATTACCCGAGCTGAGCCATCTAACCTCCTGACCAACAGTAGACACACAAGTTACTGGTGTCACGGATCTGCATTAACCTAAGACCCGAACTCTTCCACGGCATGCATTTTTATTTCTCTTTGATATTTGGGCATATTGGGACCCGATGAATGTAAAAACAAATAATTACCAGATTTTTTTTTTTTTGTTTCTAAGAAAAATAAGAGCCACACATGAGAATATTCGTTTAAAATTTCGATAGAACAGCAGCAGTATAATGTCCTCGTAAGTGGATATCAGGCGCTTGTAGAGTAAAATTGAGTATTGGTCTAAATAACCCAAAATGTGATGTCCACATATGTGGACGCCAGGTCATAGGAGGTTAAGCGACAGAGCAATCTCACAAAATAACTGGGACAAAAAAACAAAAGTGTCTGCAGATTGGCAATAAATCCTTTATTGGAAAACTACAGTATAAACACTCTAGTGTTCTCTACAGTGATGAACTTTAACTTTGCAGAGCAGACAGCAGGTAGGGGTTTAAAAATCAAGCAGTTTTAACAGGAACGCAGCGTGCGAGGACCTCGCTGATGTACGTGTTATCTTTGGCAACCAGCTTCTGCTTCATTTTCCTGAGCTTTTCCTTCACTTCCTCCTCAGTCATGGTGGCAAGTGGAAGTGACTTCACCTTCTGCAGAAAGTAGTGGATCAGGTTTTCCCCCACCTGAAAAATAAGCAGGGCATGGGTGTTACAAGAAGTTCAAACTCTCTCTTCTGGTTTCTGAATGGACCTCAGCTCTACTCTCTGAAACGAGGCGCTTTTGCTGCCTTTAAGTCAACTTTCTTCTGATTGGCTGCCTCTATCTGTAAGAACACAGCAACAAGTGTATTTTTTCCCCTTCTTTATACTTCTATGCTTGTGACATTCCTTCACTGTGGAGAATAAAATACCCATCTTTTTACAGTGTGAAAATATCAAAGGAGGAAAAGGGCTCAAAGCGACAGTTCTGTTATCCTTCACTGGCAGTAATTAGTAACACTGGGAACAATCAGAGCTGTTTGTAGCAGCCAGGAATCTTTTGAGGTGATGACTTTCCTAGAAAGTTCTGAGATTCTTGCCTCAAGTTTACTTTTATGTCTAACCGCAGATTTTCAATAGAGGTTTTATTTACTATGATAAGATAACCTTTATTAATCCCACACGTGGGAAATTTGTTGGGTTAAGGCTGCCGACCTTTGCCAGCGCAAGGACTGAGCACCTAAGCTTGCACCTTCTGAGGAAGTCTGATGTGGATCTTGACTTGTGTTGTTCATTATCCTGCTGTGGACACCATCCTGTTTTCGTCTTCAGCTTTTTAAAAGATCCCGAGCTTCTGCCACTCTAAAATCCGACTAATATTTCCCCTGTTACGGGGGAATTCAAGTTTGTGCTACTCGATCTTGCTTAGGAAAATTTCTTATCACATCTGGCTCTGCAGTGAAACGGCTGAGATTAAACGGAACTGCACATGAAGTCTTGTGAGTAACTAAATTGTCAGAAATTACCATTGTTTCAGTGCCACTGAGCAATCATTTTTCTTGCAGTCAGGCAAACTAGTGCAAAAGATAATGTTAATCTATGTAGGAATCAATAGGCTGAAGTCTGATGACTTGTCCTCAAGGGCGAAGACCAGTATTTCAGACTTTCAGAGCCAGTAGATATCCAGGTCAAGACTTCTTTAATGCATCCAGAGAATAAGCTCAACAGAAAGGGGCAAAATGGTGGTCACAGCAAGAAGGTCATGGGTTCAACTCCACCATCTGGCCAGGGCCTTTCATTGTGGAGTTTACACGTTCTCCCCTTGTCCTCAGGGGTTCTCTCTGGGGTCTCCGGCTTCCTCCCACAGTCCAAAGACATGCAGTTAGTGGTGTGAGTGCGAATGGTTGTCTGACTCTCTGTATTAGCCCTCTAACAGGCTCCCATTCCTTTGACAGCTTCAAGTGTATTCTGCTTTTGGTCTCTACACTTCTTTTAATAAAAATCTGCTATTATTAGGAAGACTAATAGTCTCCGTTTGCAGCACAAATGCACATTTATGCCTCTTTTCCACTAGTACCAACTGTGCTTGGCTCAACTGTGTTTTTATGGTTGCCCCATTATGCGGCAGACCCTGTTACCAGGTACGTTTTTTTAAGCGTCTGATCAGGGGGGGGCAAATTCAAAATCGCCATTTATGGTTCAGCGGGAAATCTACACCAAAAAGGAGAGAAGCATCCCTATATCGCCTAGCACCGCATCTAAATCACAGATGCCTGCTTCTGAAAGAAGATGATTTGTAGACAAATGCATCACTTGTACCAACAATGTAGTGTTTATTAAATGATAAATGTCACTATGGACACCACTGTGTCTAGATCAGCGGTCCCCAACCCCCGGGCCTCGGACCGGTACCGGTCCGTGAGTCGTTTGGTACCGGGCTCAGGTGTGAAATGTATAGTTTTCAGCGTTATTTTGTTATCGTTTTTTATCGTTAACTCTGTTTTCCTGGGTCTTTTCACGTGTGTTATGAATAAATCTTATTTTTCGATACCGGTACTAGTTTTATTTTGTTGTATTTATCCGCGACACCTTAAAGGCCGGTCCGTGAAAATATTGTCGGGCATAAACTGGTCCGTGGCACAAAAAAGGTTGGGGACTGCTGGTCTAGATTATGGTGTTGGTATAATAGTGGAAATCTGAGCCTTACCTGCTTGTCTGTCTTTCGCCTCTTAGCCTTGGGCTCCTGTTCCGACTCATCTCCTGCAGGTTCTTGGAATTCCTCCAGCTCCTCCGCCTTCTCCTTCGCAGCGGCCAGCACTGACGGCGGGAAGCAAGCCAACTCGGCCACGTGGATTCCAAAACTCTGGTCACACACGCCTGAAGACAGAGACGGATCACTCTAAAGGCGCTCTGGACTGATTATAATCGTTTTTAAAAGCACAAAGCTGCGTTAACCCCGAGCGAAACCACGTGCTGACCTGGCTTGACTCTGTACAGCATTGTGAG
This sequence comes from Pundamilia nyererei, assembly GCF_000239375.1. Lineage (NCBI taxonomy): Eukaryota > Metazoa > Chordata > Actinopteri > Cichliformes > Cichlidae > Pundamilia > Pundamilia nyererei. Next base: position 3,005,729 of record NW_005187470.1, read on the forward strand.
CGTGTTGTGCGACGTCAGGGCTGTGACGTGCAGGTTGTGGACCGTGGGCTGCTGAGCTGCCAGCGCCGTCAGCTCGTGGAAGTGGGTGGCGAACAGGCAGAAGCAGCCGATTTTGGAGGCGATGTGCTCGCTGATGGCCCAGGCCAGACCGAAGCCGTCGTAGGTGGACGTGCCTCTGCCGAGCTCGTCGATTATGATGAGCGACTTCTCTGTGGCCGAACTGTAACAACAACAACAACACAGACGATGAGAAAACCTTCCCGTATCTGCTCATCGGTTATTTGTATAACTATTAATAAAGCTCGTCTGTTCTTACCGCAGAATGGCGGCTGTCTCTAGCATCTCGGACATAAAGCTGGAAACTCCTTTCACCTGGCTGTCTCCTGCACCCACCCTTGCCAGGATGCTGTCCATCACGCTAAGCTCCGCCTTCTCACATGGCACAAAGCAACCAATCTGAGCCATCAATGCGATCACACCCACCTGCCGGATAAAGGTGGACTTGCCACCCATATTTGGTCCTGCAAAGGTTTGGAAAACATAATGATTTTCGATGTACTTCCAAGACTTAATAAAAGCTGCGCTTATTACAACATAGGGCTGATTTTTACAGTGATGGGCCTCATCAATGACAGCCAGACAGCCCACATGGGAGAATTTGCCTTTAAATCCACCCTTGACTTAATCTGCGCTTATTTTTCACCTGTTATGATATAGAAGCTCTTGTCTTCCTGGACAAAGCTGATGTCATTAGGTATGAATGCAGTGTCTGCATCCATCTCCATGCAGGGATGTCTAGCCTGCAGCAGCTCCACGCGCCTGCAGCCATGGTCTAAGAGCTGGAATTGAGGTCGAACGAACGGCACAGGAGCAGACACCGATGTGACGGCAAAACTCGCCACGGCGTCCAGCTGCGCTATCACGTCGCTGAGCGTCTGGAGGGGATCCACGTAACCTGGCGGTTTAAAACATTTAGAGCCTTAAATGAACCATCGCAGGCGGAAGACCGCATCATGTGCAGGCTCCAAAACGATTTTGTATTTGATAAAAGAAAGACCGCAACATCACCAGTTCTTTGACGTCTATGCAAAAATTCCAAGTGCTGTAGAGTTTACTGACCTTTACAGAAAATGTGAACGAAATCAATTAAATGGTCTCACAAAGCAACTTTCATGCAATTATGACATGTCCAGTTTTCACGCAACCCGGATACAATCGTTTCCCATGCTGTTCAAATCGATACCTTGCTGAGAAGACAGTGAGGAGCATGTGATGAGATTCCTCACCTGAGGCAATGTTGATGATCTCTTTGACGATGGCGTTCTGGGCTTCCTCATACTCCTCCCTGCTTTTGGTGTACTCCTCGTTCAGAGAGCTCAGCTTACTGCAAGCGAACATACATCGGCGCGAATCATCAGATGGCAAAAAAACCCCGCAAAAAAACGAGCAGCGTTTTGTGATGCTGACATTAGAGGCTCGGTGAGGCACACCTGTTGGTAAAGCGCACACCGTTCTTCTGCACATCCAGCGTGGTGAATTTCTTGTTGTTCCTCAGACTCTTTTCCTCCTTGCATGTGACTCTCAGGTAAAATCCCAGCACAGCGTTTGACTCCAGCTTCACGGTTTTACCCGCCTCCAGACCTGAAACACAAAGTTACGCCAATCTGTTTAAGCATAAAAGCCAAAGTGGAAACCTTCCTTTAGACGGCCGTCACCTGCCTTGCACAAGGATTGCTGCGGCACCAGGTTAGTTAGGACACACAGTCATTAGCCACTATATTAGGTACACCTGTTCAACACCTCATTAACATAAATATCCAGAGAACCTATTTAGGAAACTACCTGTTTTTGTTTTCTTGTACACACACACACACACACACACACACACACACACGTTTAAATTTCAATTAAAAGAAAAGAATTAGTATTAGGTTATTTATCACTATAATCATGTTGTACTTTACAAGTTATTCCTCTAAGAACAGATTCTTTGTATATACCAATTAATAATGTCAAGGTTATTGTTTTATATTATGTATATACTGTAATCACCTAGTTCTCTGGCTGCACTGTTCAGCACGGTCTGCATGCGTTTTTCCAGCACATCCATCTTTTCTCTCAGCTCACTCAGCACCGGATCAAATGATGCCTTCACCAGGTACTCGTGGTGGTCAATCTACACGAAACAAGAAATAAGTCAAATGCACAACAGGCTGTGTGCAAACAGAGGGCAAAATACTTTGAAGCAAATGAAAAGACCTGGTTCATGTCCAATGTGGTTTCAATCATCTCTTGGTACTTGGTGCAGTCAGTCTGCAGGTCTCTGAGAGGCGAGAGGAATACTGCATTTAGCAGAACCTTGTTGCTACCTGCAACACAAAAAAAGTATTAGCCTAAATTTTAGTTAAAAGTGATTTGAAGCAGACCAGATCTCAGTTTTGAATTCATCTGATTCAATACATAAATAGTTCCATGAAAAACAGCATCCTTTGTTTACACACAGTCAGCACGATGAAGCAACAACAATCTTTGGACTCCAAATAACAACAATTAAGAAACTGTCAAATCAGCTGTATGAAGCAAACAAGACAGCATCCCTGCAGCCTGCAAAACAGATTGTAGAGTGAGGTAAACAGTGTATAAGCTGCAGCTTACCCGTGTATCCCTCCAGAGCAGTGATAAGAGTCGGTATTTGGCTCACAGCCTGGTAGACACGATAACAGTCCTGCAGCGTTGCCGTGTGACGGTGAAACTTCTTGGCCAGTCGATGAAGATCGGGAAACCGCCTCAGCAAATCGTCCTGACAGGTCTGCCTCAGCACAGAGTCGCACACAAAGCTTTCCACCAGGTCAAGCCTGCACAAAAATATCCTCAGTAATTGTAAGTCCTGTAGAATGGCCTCCCCCAGAGCCCGGACCTCAGCGTTATCGAAGCAGTACGAAATCATCTTTGACTGAGAACTAAACAAAAGGCAGCCAACATCCAAAGAAGACCTCTGAATGTCCTCGAGGAAGCCTGGAGAAATACTCCTGAAGACTACTCAAAGAAATCACAAGAAAACTTGTCTAAAAAAGTTCCGTTCAGAATTTCCATGTATGCGGACATATCGGTAAATTTCTGCATCTGTTTCGACTTTTCCTGTCAAATTATAAAAACATGAGAGCTGATTCATAATACCATACTTCTATTCCCTTAAATGCCTCCTTGAAATGTATAATGTTTGTTAAGCTAAAGATGTTTGACTAGGAGGTCTTATCGCCTACAGACCTGGCATATTGCTAAGTTGGATTTGTTAAAGGTACAGAAACCCTCCATCCCTCATCACTGTATTACCTCTCCTCTATTTTAGTTTTGTCCATGAGGGGCTGTTTGATCCACTGGTTGACCAACCGCTGACCCTGCGGCGTACGGCACTTATTCAACAAACCGGCCAATGAGTGAGCTCCGGTGGTGTCGTCAGGTGAACCCTGAAGTATACAAATTTGCATGTTAGTCGTGAATTTAACAGATGAATTACAGTGATGCACGGACAAATTGGGAATATTTTTATCACAGTCGTACGTATTTGCTACATAACAGGAAAAAAAAAAAAACAGGCTCAGTCAATAAAATCCAACATGTCACAGCTACTAGAACTTGAACGGGTTGCTGGTTTTCTAAATTTCTTGCTGGTCATTCCCAAATTTGTGTTTTTGAATTCTCTAAATCACATCTTTTTGTTTTTCTAGCACAACAACAACCAGTTCCTACAGAGCCTGCAACCACAAAGAGCCTGTGGAGATACAGAAATTATTTTATTGCTGCCATATAATCTGCATCATTATAACTGCATTAATAAGCCAAGACAAGCCAAGAAAAGAACACTTCTGTTATTCTGGTGCTTTTATCAAGGTGAAAACTTTGAGGCGTTGACACCGGTCACTTACCTGGAAGAGATTAAGAGCCCTGACGGCGGCGTTGTCCAGCCTCATGTACTGACCAAGGTCCAGAGTGGTCAGGTTGAAGGAGTTGAAGTTGGACTCATCAGAGAGCAGTTCAAGGAAACGCACCACTGCAGCCAAACATGACATTGCCACCTGAGAATGACACCACACAAGGGACGCTATGGTCAAACTTCCCACATAGTGACCTGTTCATATGCACGGCCTTCAGCCTGAGTGTCATTTAGTCGGCAGGAGCTGTTATGACTGGGATTTTATCAATAATGCTTAGTTCTAAATGTTGTTGTAAAATAAAGAAAAGTTTTTTCAAACCACCACCTTTTGTCAAAATGTTTGTTTTTTCCTGTCGTTCACCTGTTTGTCCAGCTCAGGTAAGGTGTTGCTCGCCACGGTCTCCCCTCTCTTTGCTCTCAGCAGCCGGTTGAGATCCTGGACCATGTCCTTGCTGTTGAACTCAGCTCTCTTCCTATCAGAGACTAGCATGCCGCCACGCTGCACCACCTACACAGACATACAAAAACAACAATATACTCGCATCACAATCTCTGCTTATGCAGCCAGAGTATTAATATTCATTTTTTTTAAGTCAGGCCTGGTTTAAAGAAAAGAACACTCTTTTAAAGACTTCCCATTTCGCAAGACTGATGTTCATACTGATTTTTTTTAACATAAGTTTAGTAATTACCGTGCCCACATACCTCACGCAGTTTACTCCCATCAGCGTTAGCTTCCCCCTGGGCTAGGAGACACTCTTTGGGACTGATTTGGACAAGCAGGGATTCCAAGTTGGAGAATATCTCATTGTCTGGAAACTCGCACACTCCCATCGTCCTCTGGGCTGCATCCACATACCCGACCCCAACAACACGCTGCCCATCAGCTCCAGTTGCAAGCCGCACAGCTACGACACCTGCACAGCCCTCTGAGCCGCTTTCCCCACCAAAAAGGATCTCCTCAAGCTGAGTCAAGTTTCCTGGAGAGGCCTGCATGTGGACACAGGAGGTAAGATCCAGAGTTGTTTTTAAAAACAAGCAGAAACCACCCTGATATGTCTCAATAGCCAGCACAGTACCTTGTACTCAATCTTCCAGTCGTGCTCCTTGCTGCTCTTGCTGTGGTTCCTGTACACCTCCACTCTGTACTGCCTCACCAACAGCAAATCTTTCACAAAGGCCTCAAAGTTCAGCTTGCTCAGAACCACACTCTCCAGCTTTCGACTCCCTGTTGACCAACAAAAACATGTCAAAATCTTTGTAATGCGTCCTTCTCATGGCACAGAGTGCTGGTGGTTTCAGTACACAAGTATCTCATGTGACCAGGTGGCATTTTTTATTTAGCAGATCATCTGCCTCCATCTCAGCCTGTCCCCAGCATCCTGCTTTGTATGTCCTCCTTCAGTATGTCCAAATACCTCCTGTGTGGGCTTCCTCTTTCCCTTCTGCCTGGCAGTTCTAATTAAGGATCTTCTGTCTAATACATCCACTATCCCTCCTCTGTACATGTCCAAATCCTTGCCCCCTCCAACTTTGTATCCAAAATGCGCAACCTGAGCTGTCCCTCTAATATAACCGTTTCTAATCCTGTCCATCCTCCCAATTAATTAAAATCTTAACATCTTCAGTTCTCCCTCTTGTCTTTTTCTCAATGCCACTGTCTCTAAACCATACATCAAAACAGGTTTCACCTTCCCTTTCACTCTTGCTGCTACCCTCCTGTCAAAAATCACCCCCGAAACCCATCTCCACCTGCACCACCCTCTTGGTACTCTCTTCTTCACTTCTGTTGTGCACTATCCAGTGCTCTCCATGGTTGACTCAAGGTATTTAAACTCCATCATTTGTCCTAGTGTAAAATTTAGAGTCAGCACAAAGGTACAAGTCATGCAGGTTTTTGTGTTGTATGCTGAAAACTACCACAGAAGAAAGGAGCTGCAGCTAGCTATAAAGACTAAAACATCTAATATCTGGGTGAAGCAGTTTTTGTTCTCCATGTTTTTCTGTCAGTGACCTCACAGGAAATTTGTAGCTCAATGATATATCTCCATTTAAACAAATGAAATGTCCCTGAGACAATAAATGAAAACACTTAACTGTAAGAGGACCCCTCATCATTTCCCACAAAAACATACTCTGTCCAACATTTAATTAGCCATGGCAATGCTTCTGAACGTACAGGACCTGCTAGGGCTGCAGCTAATAGCAGCCACCTTAGCTACAACCTGTGAAACCCTTTCTCTGGCTACACGGTCACACCAACTAGGTTAGCTTAATAGTAAAGGCACCGAGGCACCCCTCGTCCCCTTACTTGTTTAAAAGCGCCAACTGAAGTTAGCTTAGTGCACAGCTAAGCTAGTACCTGAACCCAAATATTTGATGACCCCGTTCGTTTTGAAAACCTCCTTCGCCGCGAATATGGCGTCCTTCCCGTGAACCGTATAATATTCGTTACGGTCAAATATCCGGAATGTGGTGTCCGGCTTCTCCGGCATGGAGAAAATGAAGTTAAGAAAGCCGTGCTCGGCTGCGCTGTCCATGGACAGGTTCTGTTTCGGCTGCACCGCCATCCTGGAATCTCCCGCCACCAAGCAGAACCAAACAGGAAGTTGCGTTGCCGAGATGTTCCCATAGAAACAAGAACGCAACCGGGGCCGCTTACTGGGAACATTTTTATTCACAAATGCAGACATTTCAAAACTAAAACACGTATAAACAGATGTTTGAATGATCTTAAACTCTCGAGTAAGTCGCTGAAACATGTAAATGACAAGAACGCCGCTCGTTTCTTCTTTTACGTCTTCAGTAGCTCGGAACACTAATGTTATGTAAACATTTTCGAACCTGACTTAAAACTTCAGTAATCACCGGAACATAAATAATATCGACTTTCTAACTCACATTTCTCAGTAAATAACTCAAAACTGATGAAATCGTTTAAAATGTATTAAAACTAAAAGTTATTACGTCGAAATTTTGAAATGATAACCCAAATTTTCGACTTCCATCCATCCATTCTCTTCCGCTTATCCTTATCAAGGTCGCCTGGGTGGTGCTGGGCCTAACCCAGCTAGCATAGAGCAAGAGGAAAGGCACACCCTGGACAGGTCGCCAATCTATCACTGGGCTAACACATGCACACCTATGTGCAATTTAGAAACACCAATTAACATAATATATATACTCATATAATTATAATTAACCTCTTATGGATCAGAGTTGCCAGAATTTCATCAAACAAACTCAACATGAAGTTAATAGATCAGTAGATGCTTTTCAGTTACTGGAAACAAATTTCAGAGGGACCCACAAATAAGAAGCAGCCAAAAGTGGCTGCAGTGAAGGCTT
>NW_005187470.1:3025967-3027487 GCF_000239375.1 Pundamilia nyererei
AGTTGAGGACAAGCCTTGCAATTCAGTCCCAGGCAGGGATCGATCTGGTCCTGAGTGTGAATGTCCCTGTTCATTCAAATCTGAATCCAAATAATCCAATTAATCCAAATAAATCCAAATAATCGAAAAATGAACCGGTGAGTAGCGGCAGCCAGACGCGCCAGCGTTCACTCAAGCCGGAAGTGTTACCTGTTAAGTAGTTAGAGTGGACTGCATGAACAGATGTGTAGAATGACTCTTAATGTGTTGTCAGGGTGGGGCTCCTGCTCTGGAATAATTGAGGCATGTACATCTTTTAGAGATAAAATTTTGTTTACATTAAAACTTTCACATTTTGCACACTGACATGTGGCCTATAGCGCAAGGATGTGATATTTGAAAATTCCATTAACTCTGCAAAATATATAATTACACAGTTTTTATTACAAATTCTACTACTCATGGTAATAGCATTTAATGACTATTAACCATTATACATGGAAATTCTTAATAAATGACACTAGAATAAGCACTAAACTGATTAAGAACTTAAATTTCACCCTAATTTTCCCGTCTGTCCTTCTCACGTCTCCAGTGGTTGTACATGTTGTCCAGGTTGATGGCCTCGTCTGCTTGCAGCTTTGACTTCATGCACATCAGCTGGTCCAAATGGTCCACTTCAAGACAATTTCTGGATGCTGTTTTGGTACGATTCATTAAACTAAAGCCTCTTCCACAATCTGCACTGGATGCTTGAAATGTAGCACAAATATCCACAAGCTGTGAGATGTGTTTTAGCTCCTCATATTTTACTGTTGCAGCCAATATATCTGAGAATGTACTGATTGACTCGTGTTTAAGTTTTGCCTCATTATGTACTTGAATTCAGCATATTCACTGTGAATGACCTCCACAGAATGTGAGTGATGGAAAATGGCCTCATACTTCTTTGCCAGCATGGCAATGTCTGCTGTTCCATACTCAAGCTGACGTCTGAGCTCAATGCCTCAATGTCAAATGCAGACCACTCCTTTAGTTTATCCTCTGGAAAACGAGCATCCAAGTGATCACACAGCTTACGAATAAAACGTGTAATCTCACCGGTATTTCTGCCATCAGCTTATCGCCTTATTGACACGGTCACTCCACATTAGGGATGCACCGATACCACTTTTTTGGAAACGAGTACGAGTACTTGCATTTCAGTACTCGCCGATACCGATACCGAGTACTTAATAAAAACATGATTTAAATTTACAGGTAACAGCTTTAGTCCTATAATTTAACAAAAATTTAAACAGTGACACTGAAACTCAAGTATTTTTTTCAGTTTATTGTAAACTCTGCCGCTTTGGACAACACAAGGGGCATTAATAAACATCTTTGCTATTTAGTGCACAATATTTGAATAAACTAACAAAATCCACCGACATAGAACTGTGGCAGTCAGTGCAACTGAGGTAGTTATTAACATCAAGTCTAAGATGACTCACTTAATGGAGAGAAAAAGTGAGTGGCAAGGTTTTTTTTGTTTTTTTTTT
>NW_005187470.1:3028152-3035926 GCF_000239375.1 Pundamilia nyererei
TTAGTACTGTAGCTATACTCATTGAATACCTATAGCACACAGACTTTACCTTGGGTCGAGTATGGTGGAGATGAAGTACAGTGGGTTGGTCTCGACGTCACTGAAGCGCTTCCTGACAGCTGCCAGTAAGGTTGCTTTCATTGTCTTGACGCCGTGGTCCTCGTCTGTTTCTCTGTTTAGAAGTCTCACTAGCACAGTCACAGCTGGGATGACTAGTGATGGGCAGATGAAGCTTCATGAAGCGCTGAAGCTTTTCATCCAATTGGTTCACCCCAGCGCAAAGCTTCTTGAAGCTTCATTTGCTCTAGTAGGACACTTACTGGACGTAAAAACATTAGTTGGCATGAATTTGAAGAGTGTGGCCTTTTGCACACAGCCTGTAAATGAAACATTGAAGGTAAAATTATATCACCACATCACATCTACAAGTGCTGAATTTATTAAATACTTTATCATCATAAAAATAATTATTGTTTTATGTTTTTTAGATGACAGCTCGTCGTTTTGACTAATCTAAAGGAATGGACGATGAGGAAAAGAAAATATTCAAACTGGTGTAAGATGCAACCTCATTTTCTTCACCCACGCTGGAGCACACTACAGGGCTGCAATAGAAGATGCGTACCCTCAATCCAAGGCTTTTCAAATGGCCAACAAACTCAAACTTGAGCTCTCTGATGGAGGCACTGTGTCCATATTTCCCAGTGGAAAGATTTTAATTCAAGGTACAGAAGAAAACCTTGATGCATTTGAGAAAATGTTTAACAAAATTAAACAAGATGTAGGCACAAGAATAGAAGAACAGATGATGAAAACATTACAGCAAATGAAAGTTGAAGAATCTGATTCTGAAACAGAAGATCAGGACAAACAGAAACAGTCTAAATAAAATGTGATACAAATAAGAAAAAGCAGGAAACAGCAGAAATAATACGGGCATTAAACTTATCGTAGTTTGTCCTATTGATTTAGAGTATCTGATGCTTCTTTCAGCTGCTACCTTACAAGGGGTCAACACAGCTGATAGCGCTGCACAGTTGATTTAGTAGATTTGTATGGATTTTGGTCTTGAACCAGGAAACTGTCTGATGTTAGGCAAATGTGTAAATCACGACATTATGGAGCCCTGTGTAAACCCAGAAACAGTTAATTCAATTAAAACAAGACCAAAAAATAACCCCATTGAATTAAAACCTTATCGACCTAACAGCACATGCTCTCTATACTTAGACCCTGAAGTGTAGACTGAACTTACTGACCTTTCTAGCGTGAACTTAACTGGAACTAACACTTTTAAACTTATCTAAAATAATTTTAGAAGTTAAAGAAAGTTATACTTATGTTTTTGACTTTTGAACCCTGTATAAATTGAATACACATCTACCAAACAAAAAATGAAATCTATGGATATCTGAGTGTTTGCATGCCAATATTATTATCTAGTAGCTGCAGTGAATGAGTTTTGTGTAATGACTGCAGCTGAGACAAAACAGTAAGTAGAAACAAGCAACACCTTTTCTTAAAACAATAAAAGCCCATCTGGATGGATGGCTACATCGCTTTAATGCTTTATATATCAAGTGGTGCCTTCACACATGTACAAGTTACCCATGGCATGTGCCCTTTTAGACAATCACAGAGGCATAACAAGCCAGATGCTCTTTAGCCTGAAGCATGTGTATTTCTGTGAAAAATGTCTAAATGTGATTCATCAGATAAAATAAGTTTTCTACTTTTCCTCAGTCCGTTGGAAATGGGCTTGACAAACCAGAAATATTTGTGAATTATATATTAATTCCTTGCGTAACTTGCTTTAGGGAACATGGCAGCAAATTTTTTTCTGTGATATATGCTGTTGATGAGTAAATATCTAATACTTACCTAATGTGTCGCTTGTGTTTCTTGCTGTCATATTGCTTATAGTGAACAGAACAATTCAGTGATAAAATAAACCAATTTGCACTGGTGATTGTTTCATTCTCTCTGTCTCACACCCAAAATATACAAACTTATCGCAATCTGCACACTGACCTAAAGTGACCTTTGACCTACAGCAAGAAAAAGTAAATAAATGTAATAACTGTTATCTGATGATTATCTTACATGTCTTAATTTTATGCCTTTTAGTTTTTAAATTCTTACTGTTGTTAACTTTTATTGTTTTTATTTATTCTTTTTTTTTTAGTTCAAATAGCTGTACAGCACTTTGGTTGAAAGCGCTTTATAAATAAAGTTACTATTATTCTTATTATGATTAAAATACTCTATCACCATGCAAACAACATTTATTACTTATCAGATATCAGATCCCACAAGGCTTGTTTGTATTAAATCATTTTATTCATGAAAATAATATTACAAAATTAATGTCAAACCATCCACATTTTTCATAATTAAGACATAGAGTTAAACAGACTGGTTGTAAGTATCTTTAATGCAGATATGTACCTTTGAAGCCCTCTGACATTTTGGGCTGTGTATTCCCAGCAGAAAAAAAACATATTGTGCTTTTGATTGTGGCTTATCAAGACAGTTCACGTGATTACACAACAATTTGATTTCCATAAACTTAAAAAAAAAGCATGTGAAGTCATGAGCCTCACGAGCTTACTAAGATTTTTTGTATCAGAGCAACATAACTGGAACAAATCAACTCAGATGATTTAAAAAGGAGGTTAACAAGGTCTCAAGTGACATAAGATAAGGTTTCTTTCCCTTTTTTTTTCTTCTTTGTAGGGGGCGGGGTTGGTCAGTGTTTAACCCCTCTGACGATGCTTCCTTTTTTGACGTACGCACGACTCCGACCAATAGGAGCCTGATGCGCATCCCAGGCAGGCCCCATAAACAGGATAACTACCGAATAGGCCAGCCAGACCCGCAGGGCAACGGAACTTCATCCTTGTTTATTTCTCGGTCCTAAGCAGAGTCCAAGCGCGCCTTAACCATGAGCACAAAAGTCGGCGACATCGTGGAGGAGTTCCACACAGACAACAAGATGTCAACCGTCAACAACCACCACGAGACATCCCGCAAAGAGTTGGAGGACGCGTCTCGGTTACCAGCGCTGGAGACCGCCTACACCGACATCCTCAGGCATCTTGGGGAAGACACCGACCGGGAGGGACTGTTGCGCACCCCGTTGCGCGCAGCCAAAGCCATCCAGTTCCTCACCAAGGGCTACCATGAGACCATCGATGGTGAGTCACCTGGGAAAAAGTTGAGAGAGGATGAGAGAGTGAGTTAGCAAAATGACTTACCTCAGTATTCAGCATCTTTTTACTTATGAACGTTTGGTTGGTCAAATCATGATATTTTAAATCTTCACAGACGTTAAAATTAAAAGATCAAGGCACAAAATAACGGGTAGATCAAGTATTATTAGTATTAAGCATTATTATTATGATTCCAGGATGTTGAAAAGATTTCAGATGAATGTTTCCTTAACTGAAGTAAAGATAATGGAATAATTTAAATGCATATGTTTGCTTTTGTATCACCAGACATCTTAAACAATGCCATATTTGATGAAGACCACGATGAGATGGTGATTGTGAAAGACATAGACATGTTTTCACTATGTGAACACCACATGGTGCCCTTTTTTGGCAAGGTAGGTCTATGTGATTGAAAGAAATGTTACATTTTAAAAAAGAAAGAAAGAGTGAGACAAGAAAAAAAGCTTTCTTACTCATTAAGCATTGTTCTTCAGTGAATTAATTTCAGCATTCAACCGCTAATACTGACCTCCTGTATTTCTCTGATTATGTGCTCTCACTGGCTGTCGTCCCTCTCCAGGTTCACATCGGGTATATTCCCAACAAAAAAGTGGTGGGACTGAGCAAGCTGGCAAGGTAACAGAGTACGCACCCACACACACACATGCACTGTACCCTCCAGCTGCCACTGTGTCTGTATGTTTCTCGTGTTAGTGTCAGCTGACTGTGTTCTTCTGTTATTCCAGTGCATTGACCTGGAGGCTTAGAGCCTAAACACACTGGCTATCATCTAGGCCTCTCATCAGACACAAGTCTAAACTCTGCTCGCTCTCGAGCCATGAGAAAATCCTTTTGGACCTGTGGGAATCCCAGACTATTATCACAGCCTCTCTGCCTGTCTCCTTCTCCTCCTGTCCTAAAATATCTCTTTAAATCTGAATATAGTGATGCAGAGTTACAGTAGCTGCAGATGAACTTGAGACAGTCTCACTAACGTTGAACTGTGAATGACAAATTCACAGAATGTGACTGATTCACAAATGACAAGTTATACAGTCTGCTGGCTGGAGAAGAGGCCGGTAGTCAGGGACTGATGCCAGACTGTGTTTATTAAAAACTGAATCATTATTAATGAATCTCCTTGGCTTTGCTTGTGTTCTGATTTCTGCAGGATTGTGGAGATCTTCAGCCGTAGGCTTCAAGGTAAGCAACCGGCAAATGTGTGCACGCAGTAACAGCATGAAACTGGCATCGTCTAGTGTACCGTATAAGCTGAATTTCTTTGTTTTGTTTTGGTTTCAGTTCAAGAGCGACTGACTAAGCAGATCGCCGTTGGGATATCTGAGGCTCTGCAGCCAAAAGGTGTAGCTGTGGTTATTGAAGCGGCGTAAGTACAAACATACACACACTACCTACCTTCAACATTATTATCTGTACAGCTTAAAGCTGCTGTTATATTGCACAGATACTCATATAGCATTATATGACACAAAATACTGGCCTTAAGCAGAGCTTAGGAGCCAGTAAGCTCAGGAGCTGCAGAGGTTTGATAAGCGCACTTGTGTGTTTTGCAGGCACATGTGTATGGTGATGCGTGGTGTCCAGAAGATGAACAGCCGCACAGTGACAAGCGCCATGCTGGGAGTCTACCTCGAGGACCCCAAAACCCGGGAGGAGTTCCTGTATCTTTCAAGGCGCACTTAACAGACATTACGTGCCATCCACTCCTGAGCCACTGTCTACAGTTGCACGTGGAAAGCTCTAGAGTTCCAGGGGATCTGCATCTGACTGCTGCAGATCCAAGACCTTCACCTATCGATCTAACCTCAATACACTGAAACCGTGAAGATTTCAGTCTTACTGCTGATCATCTATTGTTGGAATCACTGTGAACACAACATACTTATTTTGATGGTGCCTTTAGAAGATATTGTACAGTCTTCATTGGCAGTATAGTATATTATTATTGCCAAGTATACAACTTCAGTGCAATATTGTACTTACGATTTAAATTGTTTTTCTGATGGGACATTCACAGGTGCTCTTGCAAAGTTATTGCATTTGTTATTCACTGGTTTTGCTAATTTAACAAAACTTGTGTCCTTTATAAATACATTTATAAAGTCTTTTATGCATTATGTGGTATTTTAGGATGCATATTCAACAGTTATGGCTGTAAAATGATTCAAATGAGTAGAGCTGATAGAAGTACTGAGTAGATGTTTGTTTGATCAGTGGCCACTGTGACAAGTCAAAAGCAGCATTCTGAAAGTTTTCAGTCCAATTTTGTTCATGTTGAAAATAAATAAAACCTCAAGGGCAACTACTGTTGTGTGTTTGAACTATTCTATTTACATTATATAAGATTGTAAGTATGTAGAGCGTTCATACTGTGGAACAAATAAGATATGATATGAAATAAGACCCACAATTCACAAGACCTTTCAAGAATCTTCAGAAGCAAACACCCAACACACTAGACAAATGGGAAAAATGAAGCCAAATGAGTTACCGTATATCTCTCTGCTCTTTGTTGACTACAGCTCAGCAACAACGCTATCATTCCAAATAAGGTGGTAGTCAAACTACATATGTTCCTGGATATTAGATTTTGTTAACAACTGCCTAACAACAGCCTGTCAGGCCAGGCAAGCACACATCCTCCACTCTCACTCTAAGTACTCAAGTCCTCTAAAGCTCTCTGTTGAGCCCCTTTCTCTGTGCACACAACTGTGAACTCATGTAAAACTCGGACCATTGTTTGACACTGATTGGACTAATAACTTTATTTTGATTTAGTCTTGCTTTTTTTAAGTGCAGAGCAGGTTTTTTGTTTCAATTTAGTTTTTATTGTTTGAAAATGTTAACTTTTAGTTTGGAGGGTGCATGTCAGAAATAGAATTTATTAAAATATTGCTTTTTAAAAAAAATAAAAATAAAAACACGCCTTTTTTAAAAGCAGTTGTCTCACAGTTTTGTAGATATCCAGATTGTCAATAAACATATCCCTCAAAACTTCATCAGGGAAATTGTGGTAAAATTTTACCAAACTAACAAAAACTAAAACTTCCTCTACATTTTTTTTTACTATATTTTATTTTTTCAAGTTCACAAAACTGTTTCAGTTATTTTCATTATTTTCAAGGGTCTAGTTTTCCTGCAGATATTTTTATATACAGTCACATTCACCCAAAAAGCTACAAGCTATGCAACATGCTTGTGGATTGTAAGGAACTAAAAGACCTAAAACAAAATAGCAGTGTAGTACAGATAGAGAAACTCCTACTAAATGGGTAAAACTTTTGGAAGACAGTTTTATAAGTCATATAAGAAACCTGTGGATCAGAAGGAGTTGCACCAGCTAACAGATGTATACTCAAATATTCGTAAAGTTACTGTGGATAAAATAATAACTTATAGGACTGAGTTTTAACGTTGCACTCACTGTTTTTGTTTAGGGAGAGAGCTAAGAATGTCAGATTATAAAAAAATTAATTTATCGTTCACACGCTAAATGCATGTGAGCACTTCCCTGCACTGTCCCTGTCTCTGTTCTCATTGCACGTTTGGGTACTGTGGTGGGAATTTTCAGCATTGGCGGAAGCCTAGGCATTATGGGCGGGCCTTGTGGCTTCAGACACATCTGTAATGGTCACTGTGTCACCTTAGCTGGATTCTCCTCACATTCTTTCACAGTTAGAAGTAAAACTAAGTCAAGTGATTTAGTAATGAAAGATTTAAATTTCTACATCAGCAGTAAGTCTTTGCAGTAGCAACCAAGCGGAAGCTAAAGGTTCGCTAAGAGTAGCAGGAACAGAGTCTAACGGCTGACCGGGAAGACTCGGACCACAGGGGGCAAAGCGCACCTCTAACGGGGGCTACTTGGAGCAGATGGGACAAACAAAAAAATTTCTGTAGAACTAAAAGAGGTAACTAAGAAGTGGTGCACAGCTAGCTTTAGCACAGGCTCTCACTCGGAAAACTACAGAAACAAAACGAAACCTGGTGAGGAGATTCTGTGCTCACAATCTACACCATCCCAGTGCACAGAGTTGTTAATCCATGTTACTTTTTATTGTAGGTTTGCCATCTCTAAGCTACCACTGCTAACACCAACACTACTTTATGCTGGGGAAATAAATCTCAGGGACAAAATAGAAGCTAGTACTTATTTACAGTGGCGTGTCTAGAAAATATTTGTTGGGGGGGCCAGGTAGGGGCACAGATTTGGAGAAGGGTGGCAGATGTAATTGGCAGATAATGTTTAAAAAAAATTATACCAACCGTTAACCATAATTCAATAACCCTCTAAACCTAACAACCGAATGCACTTTTAACTCTTATTAGAATGAGATTTTAACCACTACGGTGCAAAGTTTTTAGATACTGCGTTGATAAAGTACAAGAGATACAATCAGTCAGTGTTTATTCAGCAGTCAAGGACAGCAATATTTGCATAGTATTTTTACTGACATGTTGTGCACATATGTTTTGGGCAAAAACATTTTTGAATATTAAAATACGAACATTTGTAACAAACAATTGACAAATTAGCCAGT
>NW_005187470.1:3038059-3046763 GCF_000239375.1 Pundamilia nyererei
TTCTGTAAAAATATTTTAAGTGGGGATAAAGGACCGGATTGGTTATAATGTAAGTACAATAACACAGAGTTGTAAAGATACTTGAAAAACTGATAATTTTTTAATTCTCTTTATAACCCCTTTGTAAACCCTATTCACCGAAGTCTATTTACGAACATACGTAAAGATATTACACATAAAAAATACACAGAAACATTGGAAATCAGTTTTTGGCAGACAATCACTTTTTGGCACCGTCTTTCGTGCTTGGCTCTCCTACCTTTGCTAACCTGATGCACATAGCGCAGAAGCCGATGCTGCATTCACTTACACTCGGATATCTGAGCTTCACCATTAAAACATAATCGTACATTTGATATTTGATTGAATTTTATTGTTTGGGGGTGGCACCTGGGGTGGCCAGTCTGCCCTCCCAGGCCACCCCGCTGGACACGCCACTGCTTATTTAGTCTTAACAATAGCATTGACCCTGTTTCTGCACCAACACAGGTCTAAACACTAGAGAAAGAAAAATAAAGTTTTTAGTTCCCAGAAATCTGTCTATAAGAAGAAGTAAGCAAGACTCACCGGTGACTGCAGCCTTCAGGAGCCCAGGTTGTGTCCGATGCTTCCAGCTGCTCGCCCATGTTAAATAGGCAGCTTCAGGATCGATAGTGCCTGCGTCACCAATAGGAAAGGGGTGCGTAATTATGCACGAGGTAGAACACTGGCTGCTTCATTAATATGTAGAGAGGATTGATCAGGGCTTATATCGGGGGGGGTTAACCTTAGATAGGTGGCTTGTCAGAATTTGACCCTGTTGCTAAGCTAAAGCTAAGCTAAAGCTGAATATAAAATCGGCACATTTATTGTATTTTTTATCAATATTATTGTAGATGGGTGTTAATTATCATGGCCTATGTCATCATTAGTAGTTAAAGTCAGTTTTTTATTAGCATGAAAGAATATTGCCAGGATAACATAGGCGGCCTTAAGGTTGGTATATATTAAATGCAGTATTTGCAGCATATACCATATTTATTTGCATGTTCCCAAATAAAGTAATGGCAATAAGTAGCCTAGAAACACTGAAAATATTTTTAGTTGTGCTATAAGTTGCCAAAGTTAAATAAATTCTCATCTAGTATAAACCTATTTTCTTATTAATATATGAATGAGAGATATTTGTGAGCAACTCAGCGGATTTGGACTTATAAACGCTCTTCAGTTATTACTGTGTTATGAAGCTTTGTCCCTTTCTTAAATACACAGTAGCACCTGTGGAAGAGAGTTCATTACCTATATGGTCTTACAGTCTGCCTCAAACTCATAGCTCATAGGCTTGTCTGTGATCATTGTCATTCCCCAGGCCGGTTCCTGATGTAGTTTAAAGCAGGCTTTTTGGCTTTGATTATATTGTATAGACTCTAAACTTGGGCCTGTTTATAGGTGTATGACTGATATATATTATATTAAAGTATAGTTTTAAATAGGAGTTTAACAGGTTTCTGACTGCGTATCCTAGTTCATAATCTCTGTTTTGTGGACACCGTATGTACTAGTGTAAGCGAATCGGTGCACATAAGTGACTTTGTGATTGTGCTACTCTCCCTGAGACAGTAAAGTGAGGTGAACCAGATGTCCTCGGTTCTGCTCTGACGGTGACCCAATGACTGATGCTCTGCCACTACAGCCATGCTGCTAAAGTCCCTAACAGTTGGTATGTTTCCATATTCTCTCTTGTTTTCTCTTTGAATGTCAACATATGATAAATGATAACGAGCCACATCCAGCAAGGCCTCGAACACAATAAAACGAGGGAAATCTCCTCTTTTTAAAGTGCAATTGGCAGTTCCAGTTTGTTCATATATTTAAAAAATATGTGAATGGACAGGACACTGTTTTTTCATTTTGCAGTAGTAAATAGCATGTACTGTATGTGGGTCCTTTGTGTAGTGGTTAATGGATTCATCTTACACATGAAAGCTCCCTGGTTTGAGAGTAGGATTGGATACAAATCCACCCTCAGGGCGTCACAAGCCCAGATAAATGGGAACGTTGTGCCAGGAGGAGCAGCAGTCTTGCTCATTCACATATTCTCCTTTTTAGCGGTTGCTTTGTCTGGTAATCACCTCTGGGTTAAAATACGAATGCATCCAGACTTTTTAAAGCTAGAGCCACTTTATGTCTCAGTATGGAGACACAAAGTGGCACACCAAATCCCCCAGGTACGAGTATGCGACTTATTTAACTTAATATTATGAATATATACATTTAGCCTGGGTTTAGTTAAACGAATAACATGGATTTGTTAGAACATTTCCCCTGTCCAGAATGATATAACTGTCTCTTGATAATGTTTTTTGTATTTTAAAGCTCTGCTAAACATAGCTATGAACAGCTGACTCATTTACATCAGTCATATCTGAGAGTTACCTGCTGTAGATTACCCAGAAACTAAGGCCGTTTGTATCTTGTTGACCGGCAGTATAAATTAATAAGGACACGTTTAAAAAAAATGTGCACATGTTGCTAAAGGCCTGGGGGAGAGTGAGCCCTTTAAATATCAACTGATGAGCTTGTGAACTCTAACCTCTTTTTCTGAAAGCAGTTGAGGGGATGGGGGGGAGGCAGAGGGGTCACACCTGACCGTTTCCAAATATGATTATGTCAGAATAAACTGATTATTTCAGGCATATGAGACAAGTGTGCGTCACGGGCTAAATTTAAACACTTTATGTCTGAAGGCAAGGAGACAAAACGACCCGGTCAGATGTCCTCATAGTGGAAGCTTTATTTCACATAACAAAAGCAACACGGCATATATTACATACAGAAATTAACATCTTGAAAAGGAAAGAACTGAATTTAAAATACAGGAAAAGTCTGAGAGTGCTGACTGCAGAAACAAGCGATAACGGGTGGTGTATTTAGAGATGGCCTGCGTATGGCCACTGTAACAGCTCCAGCAAACAAAGCCACCTCTCTTTCAGTCCGTTATTCACGTGTGGAGCCTCTCCCTGATCAGCATGCAGTTACACAGACGTCTGTTTGTAGTTCTTGGTGTCCAAAACCTTCTTTCCACACATTGCACAGATTCCTGGACACAACAGAGAGAGAAAAGAACAATGCAAAAATGGTTTAAGCAAGCATCATTATTTTATCAGAGGTTTTTGGCCTCTTTGGGGCAGCAGAACTGAACTGTGAACAGAAAACAGCAGCATCAGCTCCGTCTATCAAACTGATGAGTTTAAGTTAAATATTAACTCTCCTGTAACTATGCTTTTTGATCACATCAATTCCTGAGAAAGACCAGAGGTCCTTTTATCTGCAATATGCCCCAGCTCAGGGTTCCAGACTCCAAAAGGCATCTGGTGGAAAATCTGGGAGCATTATTGTTTCTCTAGCGAGTTCTTAATGTCCTGCCGAAAGCATGTTTTTCTCCAATTTTCCCTGTTCAATGACAGAAAAAGCACAAAGGGCAGGCAAATAAGAAATGACAGTAGAGACCTAAAATTTTGCATAATTCTGATGAAGAAGTGCATATTTCCTCAAAGTTTTTTTCCCCAGGAAAATGTGAGGCATCTGATGAAATGACCGATAGCCAAAACAGAAGGTCAAAAGCACAACTTCTCCAAGGCATTATAACAAGCCTATTCAAATGGCGGCCCAGAATCAACCAGCGAGTGGCCCTGCCTGTGGTCCTGGCAGAAACACAGAGAAAACGCAAAAAATTAATTAATTAATTAATTTTAAAAAATTAAAAAATTCCTACAGTGTAGTGTAGACTGTGAATGCAACACTCCTAGTAGCCTAGCAATATTTAACCCACAATACACCGTGATGTAAACATATTAAACTATCATCGTATGATGTGACAACAGCATGTCTTTCTCAGTCCAAAAGTGTAAAATTGACAATGAAAACTGTCGGTTTAACCCTGCCTGGACTGACAAATACTTATTCATTTTACCGCCAAATCCAAATGCCAAACCTATTTGTTTCATTTGCAGTGAGTGTGTTGCGGTACGTACGAAGGCACCACAATGACAAACACCAGACTTTCTACACAAACTTTCCAGAGCAATCTCAGGAGAGGGCTGCAAAGTTTAATTGCGAGTTTAATAATCTTACAACCGGAGTTGTACTACCATGGTGAGGGTCCTGTACAGCCCAAGAGAGAGCTGCAGCAGCTTCCCTTCGTGTTTGGTTCTTGGCGAAGAAGAAAAGGCATTTCACAGATTCTGAAACAGTGAAATACTGCATGCTGGCTGTGGTGGATGCGGTGATAAATGACGAAAAAACTAAAGTGTGACATCTGCTATTAAAAACATACCCCTGTCAGACAGTTCAAATATTCGTAGAGTTTAAGTTCTGGCGTCAGACAAGTTTGAAATGCTGTTAGATGACCTGAAGAAAACTGATGTAATGTCTATAGCAGGATATGGGTTCACAGACAGAACTGATATTGCACAGTTGTGCATATATGTCTGGTTTTTGGATGCAAAATTGCTCGGCTATTACCGTTAGAGGGACACACAGCTGGCGAAATAATGTTTGAGAAGATTTCAGCTCTTTTTGAGGAAAATGGTCTGGAAATGAAGCACGTCTGTATACTTGTGACAGATGGGGCTCCATCCATGGCAGGAAAAGTGAGTGGTCAGCAAAATATTTATTTTAATTTGAAGGGGAATTATCAAAATGTTTTTTTTAATTATTATTAGTATTTCAAATGTGCAAAAAAATAGTTTAGTTATAGCTCCCTTTTTTTTTTAAATGGACCTTTTGGTGTGCATTTGTGAGAGGTCACCAGATTTACAGGGGAAAAGGGAATAAAAAATTACATGTTTTTCAATACAGTTGTGTGGTTTTGAAATTGATCATGATCTGCTGCTTACTGGCTGCTAAAAAGTATCTGCCCCAGATAAATTCCTCGGTTTGAAAATCTGGCCCAACTAACTTCTTAGTTGAATAGCCATGCATTATAGGAATACATAACTGTTTTGACCTCACTTTCATGTTAAAGTTTCCAAAAACATCCAAGCCTCAAGCAGGCTGTTGTAACCCTGTTGTTGAATTCGTATTTGCCGAACCACGTGGGAATGAAGCTGTCATGTACTGTACTTTGCCCTACTCATCCTTTGTATTTGTTATTATATTTGCTCCTTGCTTCTTTATCTGGCCTGATAACCTGTAGCCACACTGGACTATGTAAGTAACATGAAGATCAACATATCTATACCTTTTGAGACGTAATGTCATTTGTATTATCTAATGTAAACAGCTAGCACTGTCAGCCATGCTACCTTTGAACTGTTAAACTAATCTTCTTGAAAGATTAAATCTTAGACCACTCAGGCAAATGCTGACTTCAGAACTACGGAAGAGGGACTGTTCATTGATCTGACTGACTCAACAACAAAGATCTAGTCTAAGACCTTTAGTAGATATAAAATAGATTAAAGAGGGGGAAAAGCCCACCGCAGGTCAGAGTCCTCTCACATTCCCAGCTATTGCCACATCCTAATCTGAGCATTTTTGCCTCAATTTAAAGACAAAAAAAGAAAAATAAGTAGATGTGTCAGAAGCAGTTGCTTAACGGTTTTCAGAGCTTAAAGCTGTGAAGAAAAGCAGGACTACAAGTATAATGTTTACAAAGAACATCTGTGTATTGATCTGTGTATCATGCAGAGAGGCAGTTTTGTTAGAATCTGCTGAAAGCAATAAATGCATTCAAGTTTTGGACCCACAGTAGCATTCCTGCATGGTAACCAGTGCGACTTTGTACCTTTCTTGTATGCACAGCCCTGGCAGTAGTGTGATCCAGCCTGATGAACTGAGCTCTTGCAGATCCTGCAGATAGCAAAGCCGGACTTGCTGTAAGGGTCGAACCTGCCATGGGAAAGAATTATAGACACATAACTACAGATGCAGTAAAGTTAGCGCCATGGCTGTAATGAATTAGCAAGTTAAAATGGTGATTTTCATGCGAGAAAGTATGTAGGTCTTCTATGTGAAAATAGAGACGCTGATGGCGCTCACCTGGCTTTCTTAGAAGTCAACATCTTATTCTCATTTAGTTTGCGCCCACCACTCTCTGATTGGAAAAAGCAGAAAGGATCCAATCAACATCATCATTAAAGTAACATCACATTAAAACCACAAAAAAAGCTTCTGTGCAGGCCGGTAGTCCTGTATCACTACTCAGCCTACACTTGTGAAAAGAAAGTGCCCCATCTATCAGTTCTAAGCTTTTGCAGATCAGGACATAAATAAAAACTTCAAAAACAACATCAGATGAACAACAATACATCTTACACTGTGTGATTTTTTTCCTTGAACAAAAACTAAGCAGAAATGGATAAATTGTGTATAAAAACCTAAGTGAACAACATGATTCAGGCATGTGTTTATGCATAGTGGCATTTCCATTAGGTAGAGGTCTGGACTTTGACTGGGCCATTGCAAAACCTTGATTGTTTTACTTTTCAGACATTCAGCTGTAGATTCGCTGCTGCTCTTGGGATCATTGTCCTGTTGCATCAGCCAGATTTTAGCTGTTGGACAGAGGGCCTCACAGATAGGTCTATGATCAACTCAATGACTGCAAGGTGACCAGGTCCTGTGGCTGCAAAACAACCCCAGATCATAACTCCTTCCCCATCGTGTTTGTGCTGACATGTTGTGTTTGATTTTCTCCATGCACAGTGTTACGCATTATGGCTATTCTGATCTCTTCTGTGCAAAGAACCTTGCTCCAAAAGTCTTTTGGTTTGTTCAGATGCAACTTGGCAAACCTAAGCTGTGCTGCCATGTTTGTGTTAGAGAAAAGAGGCTTTCTTCTGGTCTTGTGTGAATTTGCAGGCACATTCATTCCTGGGAAGATTGAAAGTTTTCCACTTTATAATAATTTTTAATCACTGTAGAATGATCAAACTATAAACAGACTGATGAACAGCAACAAATGCTTCTCTAAGATCATTGCTGACATCTTTCTTCCTTGGCATTATGTTAAAATACAACTGAATGCTCCAGACAAGCAAATTGCTAAAACCTATGCTTTTATAGAGATGCTCACACTTGCTGATGATCAAACCAAAACTAAATGGATTTGACTATCAGTCCCTGAATGCTACCTACCCTCTTAATTCCTACAGTAAGGGTGTTAGTTTTTACAGGACTGCAGGATTATAGTAAAGGGATAAATTATGCTGAACTGACATTTTTCTTTGTGCTTCTGTGCTTTTGCACTGGATAGATGAGCTAGGTCATTGGTAATGTCTGCCATGTGCTAACTGCCTAATGTTACTTATAGTGCATGGTGTCTGGCCAAAAAAAAAAAAAGTCTAGCCCGTGCAACAGGGACACTGATTGATTAATGTACAGTTTATTGCCCACTTCAAATATGAAGAGGAAGGTTATACAAACCAGGAAGCACTGGATCTCAGTTAACTGTTCTCATAGACCAATGATTGATATCAGCTAAGTGGGTAAAAATCTTTATTCTTTCCTTTCATGTTTTTTCTGTAATTACCAGTAACAGATGCTAATAAGATGTGTTCTTGAGAGTAGCTTTACATTAAAAGTTATAGCCTTTGTTTCACTGGACAAGATTATTGGTTCTTTCATTTGGGGAGGGAAGCCAGCTAGGGTTTCTAAAACCTTACTGCAGCGATGCAGATTTAGTGGAGGATTTGCATTACCTAATTTTCTAGCCTACTACTGGGCCGCTTACATCCATAAACTTTGCTACTGGCTAAAATCTTCTGGTTCCTCGTGGTGTAAATTGGAGCTATCATCATGTAAGGGCTCTTCTATACCAGCCTTGCTCTATTCCTCTTTATCCGTAAAACCCTCTCTGTATACTGATAATCAGGTGGTTCTTTACACACTCAAAATCTGGTTTCAGTTTAGACGGCACTTTAATTTTGTAATGCTATCTTCCTCGGGTCCTCTAAGCGACAACTATTTGTTTCCCCCTTCACTCTTGGACTCAACATTCTCAGTGTGGTGTGACAAGGGTATAAAACAGTTCAAACATTTATATGTGGATGGTGTTATCGATAGTTTTCTCAATTTGTCTTCTCGTTACGATCTCCCTATTACCCATTTGTTTTGCCATTTTCAAATTTGAAATTTTGTTGCCAAGAGTTTCCCAAATTTCCCCTTTACCTCCAGAACAGCAGTGGGAAACTACGTTATCATTTATTCCTCATCACAGAGGAACCATTTCGAAACTCTATGATACTATCTTGTCTTTTAGTAACCACTCTAACGTTAAGCTTAAGTGTACATGGGAAGGAGAACTAGGAATTCAAATACCTGAGGAGTCTTGTGAACAGGCTATAGCGAGGGTACGGTCTTCCATCTCCTGTGCTCATCTTGGACTTATTCAATTTAAGGTCATACACAGGGTGCATTTCTCTAAGTCTAGACTTTCTGAATTGTATCTAGAAGTGGAAAATAAATGTGATAAATGCCATGGCTCTCCTTGTCACCTTAGTCACATGTTTTTTCTGTGTCCTGAGCTGGAAGGTTTCTGAACAGGGTATTTTGCTATTATGTCAACTGTTCTTGGGGTAACTCTTCATCCTTGTCCTCTGATTGCTGTATTCGGGATTCCTGATCGCTCACTTACACTTGATTCTACGCAAAAGGATATTATAGCCTTCACATCCTTATTAGCGAGACGTTGGAAGTCTGTTAAGTATCCTACTATTTCCCG
>NW_005187470.1:3048102-3049583 GCF_000239375.1 Pundamilia nyererei
AGTATAATATATATGGAGAGGGAGAGAGAGAGAGAGAGAGAGAGAGCGAGCGAGCGCGCAGCTGGACAGCATAGTGGTTAGACTACACGCCTTTGGAGCAGAGGATCACCAGTTCGATTCCCGCCTGGGCCATAAGGGTCCTAAGGCTAGATCCCCTATGCTAAGCAAACCTATCGCAGATAAGTATCGGTTAATTGTATTTCCGTAACTGCAAATACTGTGTTGTTTTCTTTTTTCAATAAAAATATTTACAAAAAAAAAAGAAAAAAAGGTTATAGCCTTATAGTTATAGCCCTCATCGAGTCCTCAGTGCTTAGGCTCAGTTCACCTTAGAATAACAACACATTTGCTCTGTGTGATTAGCCCGTCATAACTGGCAGATCTCAGGCCATCTATCAGTGTTTTCCTAACCACTTATCCAACTGTCATAGCATGGCAGACACGGTACAGCAGACACAGCCACCAGAGAGAGACAGTTTTTCACTCTCAATTCCACATCTACAACTGATTTATAGTCAACCTAACAAACATGTTATCATACTGTGGAAGACACATCAGCTCCCAGAAGAAGTTTGAACCCAGAACCTTCTTGTAGTATGGTGACACTGCTAACCATTGTACCACACTAATCTCAGGGCAAACCTGGTATTTCCTTGTTTCTCACTTCAGCAGCACTTACATAAACAATTAATGGTTAAAGAGTGTCATCTAGTGGTAAGAATTTAGTAAAGGTTAACTTTAAAATAAAAATTCTAAAAATTGGACCAAAATGAGAACCTTTAAAGTTCACAAAGTCACATTATAACGTGTATAAATGTTTAAAACATATTCAACCATTTAAAAGAAATTTACTTTCTAATCTCATGATACATCAGTGGAGTTCTCTATGTGTCTGCTATGCCCTCCGGTCGTTTGGCCACTTCATGAAAGAAAGCTGCTCTTCCCTGTCTTTGTTGCAGTTCTCTCACACCTCACGCCAGAGCTGAAGGGGATTATGCTTGTTTGCAAAATTCCATGTAATTAGCTCCAGCAGTAAGTGCCCCTTTCCATTTAGTTACCGAGCTAAGACATGCATGTTGATTCAGGATTACTTATAGTGATCTTGGGAGTTGAACTGTGGCAAACCTGTGGGACCTGCTCTGTTCTGTTGTGTTTGGTTAAATTCGCCTGTATGTTAGCAGAAGCTTTTGTGGCCAGACAGGGAGTGTAGGCTTTGTCTTTGCGTAGGCTTTGACATGTAACTTAGTGCTTCTTTTCTTTTTTAGCAATAAAAATAAGTGGGGGGTTTTCTGTTTACTTTATTATTGTAAATTGATTGTAAATAAATGCCTTGGTTGTTCGGCAATCTTGTATGGACGTTTGTGATTTGGTCTGCTGGTATGTTATGTTACACTCCATGTCCTCCATAAACTGCAGATAAAAGCCCTGTAGATATGCAAGTCAGAGATGATTGTAGGTTTATAATCTTGAGTTAATATCAC
>NW_005187470.1:3050297-3052382 GCF_000239375.1 Pundamilia nyererei
ACGGTGAAGTGACTTTTATACTGCAAAGGACTGGTGGTAGCATCATGCTGCCAGTGATACTGGTAGATTGCATAAAGTGGATGGAATCAAATAAGCAGCCAGAATTACGCCACAAACCTTATTGTTGTCTTTTCTTTTGTTTGTTTTAAGTCATTCAAGATTTGTGCTGTACAATTATTCCACCCTATAAAAGCAATAAGGTTAGAGAAATCATTAAAAGCCCCAAATTCATGTTCATGAACGTATTTAAACTACTTTCCTTGAGTCACTTAGTATATAATGATTTATTTTTAATATTTTAAGTCAATGCTCCTAAGAATGTACAAAAAACCAAGAGAAATCACACACTAACTGAACGCTATTTCAGATTTTGGTTTAAAAGCTTAATTTCCCCCTCCCCGTTGTATTATCTATATATTTTCTGTTGTTTTTAATTGTGATCTTTCTATTTAATCTTCCAAAACTTCCAGCAGCCCTTGCACACTGGTGACATTATGCCATTGAACTGAAACAAATCCAGATTTTACTCTGTTCACCTGTTGTATTCCGGGCTCCATCCTTCCAGGTGTCAGGAGTGATGACCTTACCGAGCTTCTTCTCACCTGGAGATAAAAAGCAACCCAGCATATGTAACAAAAACAGCGCAGTGGATTTAAAGGAAATAAGCCTAGAAGGTGAAGGTATGTTTTCCTCAACCAAAACAACAGTGAGGACAGTAATAACAACAGTTAGCATCACATAGCGTTAGCCAGCTCTCTAAGGATCATCGAGCTTCTCTTAACGGGAAAAAATACATTAGAATTGAAAATCTAAAATAAATTAAATGATAGAAGAATGGCGAGATACCTACACTTTTCACAAACCATTGTCCTTTTTTGTTTGTTAAAATAGAAGCTGAAGCGTTAGCTGCGTTTAGCTTTCTCTGTTAACGTAAACTTCCGGTCGTTACTTCCGTTTCCTTGCAGCTCGCAAGCGATTGATTGGTCAAAGCCTAGATTTCAAATCTCAGATGCCATTGGTTAGTTGTACTGCCCTTCGGCGAGGGTCCAAGTAACCCGTTCTGTAATTGGTTGCAGTTTCCCTTGTTCATCTGTAAAGTGGACGAAAACCTCTAAGTTTTCTTTAAAAATTAAAAGTTTGCTGCTGCATTATTTCACACGTGTGAATATAACGTGTGAAATATAACGTGAAATACGTGTGAAATAATTAAATCCAATAAATAATAATAAAAAAAACTTTTAAAGCTTACAAACAGTAGGCGACTGTAGCAGTCAAGCAGAGACAGTTTAAAGAACACTGAAGAATCTCGTTTTTCTATTTGCTGTCAGAATAACGTTATAGCAGTGAAAGTAGAAAAAGAATGGCCCTCACTGATAAATAATGGTTCACATCTAGCTACATGTGACAGTGTTCACATGTTCTGATTAAATGGGGAAACGGATTAAATAAAGGATTGTGTTCAAACAAGTATACCACAAACATACAATTTGTTTTCAACCAAAATAAATCTGAGGTAAAAGGGGCTTAAAACAAAATCCACAATAATAATAAAATGAACGGTGATTTGTGGATGTAGTAAAGGAGGATATGGAGAGGGTTGGTGTGACAGATGAGCAGGGTAGTGGTAGGATGAGATGGAGGCAGATGATCCACAGACCCATAAAGGGAGCAGCTGAGAGATCTGAAAATGGATTAGAAAATGTTCTACACAAATATAAAAACACAAAAGTCTCAATGACTACTTTGTCACTTTGAATTGAATTACACTGGACCGATTGCATTGGCCCAGGTCTCACATGTGAAAGATGAGAAAAGCCCATCTCCCACCAGCCATTCTC
The DNA here is from genome assembly GCF_000239375.1 of Pundamilia nyererei. Lineage (NCBI taxonomy): Eukaryota > Metazoa > Chordata > Actinopteri > Cichliformes > Cichlidae > Pundamilia > Pundamilia nyererei. The sequence goes on from NW_005187470.1 coordinate 3,052,136, forward strand.
ACCACCTACTACAGAGGGAGTGTCGAGAGCATCCTGAGCAGCTGCATCACTGTCTGGTATGGAAACAGCACCGTGTTAGATCGCAAGACCATACAGCACAAAGTGAGAAAAGATCATTGGAGCCTCTCTTTCCTCCATCACAGACACTTATTGAACCTACTGCATCCACAAACCTACCAGCATTGTGGAGGACCCCACACACCTCTCACACACACTCTTCACCAACCTACTTTCTGGCATGAGACAC
>NW_005187470.1:3053224-3072363 GCF_000239375.1 Pundamilia nyererei
AAGTACAATAAATGCAGTTTTTAAATGAGGGTTTCATTTGTTAAGGGGGAAAAGCTTTCCAAACCGACCTGGCACTGTGTGAAACACTAATTGCCCCATTCAAATTTTGTCTTGCTAGCCCACAGAATATTTCCCCAAAATTCTTAGGGGATGAATAAGATGCTGTTTGGCAAATATGAGACCAGCAGTGGTTTTGTCCTCGGATCTCTTCCATGGATGCTATTATTGCCCAGTCTTTGTTTGTGGATTGTGGTGTAATGTGTTCCTCTTAGACTACTTCACTTTGTCAACAGGCTCTGTTCAAGTGATGTTTTAATTCAACAGGTCTGGCAGTAATCAGGACAGGGTATGGCAAGTAAAATTGAAGTTGCCTTTCCAAAAAAAAGAAAAACATCTTGACTTATTTGTATATAAATTAATGTGAATACTTGACTCTTGCATGTTCATCAAACCAATATATTTTTTTCCCCAGGAAGTGATCTTTTTATATCTGGATCTTAAAAGTTTGACTGTTTTCTCGCTGTTTTTTTTTTCTGCAGCTGTCGAGGTTGCTTCGCTCCTGCCTGTACTTCTTCCTGTCGTGCCTGTTCTTCCACACTGTTGTCGTTTTATACGGAGCTCCACTGATCGAGTGAGTTATTGTTTTGTGAAACAGAGGTTGATAAAGAGAGACGCAGAGAGTAGCGATCACGACAGTAATACACAATAAACTGAGGATCCATGGAAGGATCACACATAAATGAATGAAAACAGCTGGCAACTACAGAAATCTTCAAACTCTGAAAGGATTCTGTCACTTATACAAAGTCAAGTGTTTTACTTTGTCTCTGCTTGTTTTTTATGTGCGTTTTAAAAATTCTTTTTCTACAAAACTGTCAATAACTCTCTTATTGCAGTTGTCGTTGATACCTTGAACCTATCATTTCTTACAGATCTGCCTTAGAAACATTCTCCCTTGCTGTGTTGCTGACTTCGTTAACCACGCTGAGGTGTCTTTGTGTCCTCGGCCCCAACATCCAGGCCTGGATACGAGTCTTCAGTCGCCATGGGTAAGGCTGAAATCATTTTCCTTCTCTTTCTTTCCTCCTGGCTTTTCACATGTCTCTGTGTCGAAGATAGTAACTGTTCTTGCTTTTTCTTTGTCTCCGGCTCCAGAGCTATGTCTGTGTGGGACACCTGTCTGCAGATCACTGTGGCCTGCACACTTATTGGAGCCTGGGTTGGAGCATTCCCCATACCTCTGGACTGGGATAGGCCCTGGCAGGTAATTCTATGCATGGACAAAGCGTATACTCATGGATTTGTATCCTCACATTAGGTCTTATACAGTCTGTGACCTAACCCAGCAAACATTTTGACTTTGAGTACTCGGTCGGCTTATAGTCCACGTTTAAACCTGGTTCAAAAAATTTTCAGCAATTAAAAGTTGTGCTGACATTGCCTTCTGATGGACGTGTAGTTCTTGAACACTGCTTCGATTTTATAGCAAATGCACACTTGTGTGCTTTTATAACTTTTATGAAAGATACCAAAAGAGAGACTTTAATTGTTACCTTTACTCCGAAGAGTATTTTATATCTCACTGGTCCTTTGTCAGTTTGTATGTTCTTGTCTCTCCAACCAGAGATATCAGTGTAGGAAACAAAGAAGAGGCACTAAGAGAAAGGAGTCAAGGCATTTTGCCATAATCAGACATCATTGCTTGGGAGCCTCAGTCAGCACCCATATCAATTAAATATGACCTGTAGCATGTGACTTTTTTATGTTTAGGCTTGTTTTTCATTAAATTACATGCTACAGTTTAATAAAAGGGTTCCTGATATTTCCTCTACACACATTCATATCATTTAGATCAAAATAACACAAGAAGTGGCTCAGTCAGTAGTCTGGCTGTGGCACTTCGTAAGCAAATTAGTTGGCAATGAAGGTACATTCAGTACTTTTTCTTTCCCCAAGTGTCGACGCAGCAGATGGATCTAAATGTTTAATTTGGCACAGAATTTGTGCCAGATGCCCTTCCTGTCACAACCTACACATTTATCTGAGCTTGTGACCCTGAGGTTGGGTTTGTGTCTCCTGGTCTGAAACCAGGGATCTTTTCCATCCCTGGTTTAATTTGTTAACCACTACAGCACGGAGAATCAAATGTCAATTTTAATTTTTTTTTTTGCAAATAACATGAATATTTCTTGCTTTGGAAGAGAGAGTCTGACTAAACCTCTAATCTACTGTATGTGGAAATATTCTCTATCCACAGTGCAGTTTTTGCTCTTAAGACCAGGGAACTAACACGACCATTTAAACCATATTACCCGCGAAGCCTCTCTTAGATTTTTTTTTTAGGTTTTCTCAAATTACTATTGGATTCACAAAGGCCTCTTAACTGCACGGACTTAAATTAAAGTAAATTACTGGTTTCATTTTGATGAATGGAGGAGGTGGATGTCCTTGTGATTTCATTATTCCATTAAAAGTACCTTTAAAATGACCTTAAATGGGTACTTTTCTGCTTTGTTAGTTGGTGAGTAGCAAAAGTGTTGTAGAAGGGAAACAAGGAAGAGAAAACAACAGGAAAAAATTGGAATACACATGTATTAATAGCAGCAACATCAGGCTGATGCTCTGTAGCGACAGAAGTGAAGATTGTCTTTCAAAAGCATGAATGAAGTGATAGGTTGCTATGGTGATATAACACAAGTGTGCCACAGGATGATACTGGGCACTAACCAGCATGAAGCTGGTGTGGTAGCTGTCAGAGTGAAAAAAAAACTGGTGTAAATTACACATTTTTTTGTAGCTGATTTAAGTTCTTAACTTCCAAATTCTCCACGATGATTTTTCTAAGCACTGGACAGAGTAATCAGCCAATGAATAATGAATTAGATTGTTTTGTTTTGTTTAATGGAAAATGGAACACATTAAAGTTATAATTGCACAGGGAATTCTGTGTAAAATGACTGAGGGAAAATGCAGAGGTAATTGGGGTGTAACTCAAATTGACAGACTAATAGTTCAGCTTCTCTTTGATGTATCGGACCAGTGTCAAGCTTTTAGCCAACAATCATGCTCACTTCTCTACTACTACTTTTTTTGTAGGTCTGGCCTGTTTCCTGCAGTTTGGGCTCTTTGTTCGGCTACCTGACCGGGCTGGTTGCAGCTCCAGCGTGGATCCATTATCACCGCAAACAGCTCACATACAAGTGCAAGTGATAGTCAGACACACATGTATTATGCCTGTGCTTGTGCGAATGTATCCACGATGGCGTGACTCCTGATTCTGCTGAATTTCTCTCACTTTTTATTATTTATTTGGGAGCATTCACCCCCTTTGCAGCCTGTAGGGTTGTGAGGCAGTTTTGTAAAAGCTCAGAGGTATTATTTTGTACATGTGATGGCTGAAACGGAACATTTTTAAACGTAATAAAATATTTTCTTCGTTAACAATGTGTATTTACTTGTGAAATTGGGCGATTAAAGCTCCTTGACGTCAGTATGTGTGTTTCTGAAAAACCTGCAGGTGGTGCTGTTGGTTCGCCACCTGTGTGCGTGTGTTTATGTGAAGGTGAGGAGAGTTTTAATGAAAGCAACAGACTGAGGCTCATTTGCAGTGAAATGCAAAGTAATCAGTATTATGGTTGGATGGCCATTTGTTGAGAGAGTCATGAGAGGAAGTTAGAAAATTAAAGAGAAAATGTAAACCTGCTGCAGAGTTGGCTTCCATTCTCTCTCTCACACACACACACAGACGCTATTCTGCACCTGAAGCCAACTGCTGATGAATACTGTTCCTTTTTAAACGACCATTAATCTCGCTCCAACTCTATTTCAACACCCTCTCCGCCTCCCCAGCTCCCATTCCACCTTTTTCACATCCTTGGGCAACCATATTGATTCACTTTCATTTCGAGGACATTAATTTCCCTCCTTTCACGCCGCACCACATCTTAGTCCTCCCTTGCACCCAGTCACCGCAATGAAATGTACATTTTCCAGAACGGAATGTGAAACTGAAAGGTAAATGAGTGATGTTCCTTGCAAATCGTCCGAACGATTGGTATACACAAGTAATTATGGCCAAGATTTAAAATTAAAAAAGCGGAAGAAATTGTCGGTTATCTTTGCTGTTTAAGCATTTTGTGCTGGAAAGTTTCAGTAAAAAAATCAGAAGCAAAGCTGCCCAATAGCCCTGTGCTTGAACTCCTTCCTTGTTGCCAGGGAAAAAACAGCCTGAAGGAAACAGATGAAAGATGGAGCAGAGGAAAGTCTTTGAAAGTCTACATATGCTTACAGCATCAATCTTTCCCTTTCTCTCTTTGATGAAACTCAATCTGACCTCATGCTGTTAACTCTATTACCCTTTGTGCTCCATGCTTTTCTTTTCTTTTCTGTTTTTTTAAATTTTGCACTTCTGATGCGTCATTACATGTGGAGAGCAGGGGAGTTGGAGAGGAGGGCTTTGGAAGAGCATAAGGTATGATCAAACAGGTATCACGCTGACCTTGTGCATTGTATTAAAACGCTAAGTCTTTAAAAAAAAGCTAAGATTAGATATGTTTTTGAGTCCTTTGAGGGGTTTTTTGCAGGTGTAGTCTATTTACTCTGAGGACTGAAATCTGGTTGAAGTTGCTTTGTTCGTGTGCTCAGTCATCTGTGGCCTTTTCAATCTGTGAGACAAGCACAAGGCCCTTCATTCACGCACACACACACACACACAAAAGCTGCTGCTTCACAAATTGTTCCCCACATTCAATCTCAGAGAACTTTATTTATTCATTATTTGTTCTCAGGCAGCTCTATTGTAGCGGGGCATTGTGAGGAGAGGTAATTTGTCCTCTCTGCCCGTCCTCTCTCCTCAGCCTTTTTCTCCAGGGCGGCTGTGGTATGCATGTATTTGCAGAACTGTTATGTTTCTGCTTTGTTGAAAGAGAGTAGCAGACTGAAACCAGCCGGGTCCTCTGCTCTCTCTCTCCGGTGTTACCCCAAATCCAGCCTGCCAGAATGAGTATTTTTAAGGGTAGTATTTTTAAGATTCCTCATGCTGCTGACAGCACACCGAATTAAAACACATCTCTACATGCCGTTCTGTGCAGCCTTTGAACATTTTTTTTTTTAGATCATCTTGGTTTGACAGCCTGCACATTAAATGTAAGGCTGTGTCTCATAATTCTCTGCCAAGCTAGGAGCTGAGATGACTCTTGCACAGGCTAAGGAAGAATACATTAAATTTGGGTGCTGATCTGGATCACCGTGTTTAAAATTGTGAAGTAAGCCACTGGCCTTTAAAGAGGAGATTGCTCTTAAAGTGCCCCTCAATTTCTCTCTTTTTCACCTGCTTCAGCAAGAAAGTCAAACATCTTATTAATGAAAGGGAGATTTTTCTCAGGAGATGGTGGATACCACTCAAACACCAGTATTCACAGCCGAGTGAATATTGGATTCATAAATTATACCAAATTTAAGAATGTGTATTAACTTCTCATTATTATAAATATTTAATAAACTAGTCGCATGGCAGAAACTCACTGCATTTAGGCATCTAGACAAGACGTGATTTAAGCGTTTGAATGTGGTATGGTTGTTACTGCCATGTTAGTGGCTGTTTACTGGGATTTTCCCACACAACCATCTCACGATTTTACACAAATATTCCAAAAAGAGCAAATATCCAGCGAGTGACAGGTATCTGGGTAAAAATGCCATATTGAGAGATCAGAGGAGAATGCCCAGACTACTTCAACCTGACAGGAAGGCCACAGTAACTCAAATAACAACCACTTGTTGCAAACAAGGTACACAGACAAGCATCTCTGAATGCATAACACATTGAAACTAGAAGCAGGAGACCACGGCAGGTGCCACTTCTGTTAGCTAAGAACAGGAAACTGACGCAACAATTCACGCTGGCTCACCAAAATTAGACAACAGAAGACTAAAAATATTGCCTGGTCTGTTTGATAGTATCATCCCAATATGGACCAAAACCTCCAAGGAATGTTTTCAGCACCTTGTTGAATCAGTGCCACAAAGAGTTAAGGTAGATCTGAAGGCAAAGGGGGTACAAACCCAGTACTGGCAAAGTGTACCAGCTGAGTGTTACTGCCTGATGTGCCGGGAATTTACAAACACGGTAGTAAGACAAGTAATGCAATTAAATAATAAAAAGGCTAGTGTTTTCTTTCTCATGCAGTAGAAATTATTTACCTTTATTTAAAAGAAAATTGATTTTATCCATCCTGGCTATGCAGCTCTTGAGAGGTAATAATGGATCAGTTCTAGACTGGATCAGCCGCAGGGATGCTCTGCTGTGATTGATGGCTTGGTTTAAAGTAGGCTGGCGGATTGATGTTTTGAAATATACCCCGTCAGAAGAAAAAAAAAGGCTTATTAATCACAGAGAATTTTATGCCTACTTAACTCCTGATAAAATAAAAAGATAGCATGACATGATAGTCAAGTTCCACATGTAAACAGCTCCTTCAAAGAGGGATTCAGATTTCAATTTTCTCCCGATGAGTCACACCCACGCGTCATTTAACACCCTTCTTCTTACACTCAGTCTCTTGCTCCTCACGTCCCACTTTCTTCCTGCGTTTTGTTTCTCGTTTTCCCCCAATTTCTTCTATTCACACTCCGGCGTGCTCTTCATTAACAGTTAGAGCGGTGTGTCGCACATATGTTATTGCAGAGCTCTTGTGTCTCTTCTATCTGCTCCAAGGGCGACAACAAAGGGTCTGTTGTTACTGAGGAGAGTTCAAGTGGGCTATCATGATGCAAGAGGGGATGCTGAAGGATTCCTTGATAAAAAGCAGGTACAAATCAAAACAAGACGTGAGATGACTCTCTTAAAAAGAGCTCCGCATGATGAATATGCTTTTAGAGGAACAAGGGGATGAAAGAAAGTGGCCGGAAAGAGGATGCCTGAGCAGGAGATTTATTTTTTATTAGATTTGTTAGCCATGTTAGGCTCTCTGCTGACTTAATGGTTAGTCCACTGTTTTGGTTTAGATTTGATCTCAACAGCTATTCGATGCATTTCCATGAAATTTAGTTTGAGATACTTTTTGGTACCCCGAGGATGTATCCTAATGACCTCATCTAATTTCGCTGTTTAAATTTGGCATTTATAACCAGTGAAAAACGTTTTTTCTCATTTGTTTTTATTGAGAGTCTTACTCATACACCCACTTCAGGTCTCTAATTGCTTTAAATGGTGGCAAGCCAAAAAAATAGGCAGCGCTGTTTTTGGAGAGCCTTCCTGTTAAACATCACCCAGTCTGAAGCCAGCCATCCAGAAGATTGCGTAGTATAATTAAATGGGGGATAAATCATCCTTTTCCTTTTTTTCTAACATGCAGGGTGCTTAACAAATTTATCTGACCACCAGTTAACAGAAATATTTTAGAAATCTGCCAAAAACTACTTTAAAACTAAAAATTATAACTATAGGGCGTGCCCTTGGTGCCGGTGGGGCATGCCCTGAACATCTCACCCAGGAGAATAAAATTATATTCTTATTGTTATTTGTGAGACTTTAAATTCTTGCTTTTCAATGTTAAATGTTGTTTGTTAAAATTCTTGAAATAGCTTTGGATGAAACTTTTGTGCGATCTATCTTTAAACCCACTAAATGCCAAATTTGTTCAATAGGATTCAAGTCTGGACTTTGACTTGGCCACTCCATTAGTACTCCAGAATCCTCTTTCTTGGTCAGAGTCTCTGCACAGCTCTGAAGGATGTTCGGCATCATTGCCAACTGGTTTTATCATCTAAGAAACATTTCTAAACTCAGACTACTGGTGTCAAAGGCAGAACTTGAGATGATTATTCATGCTTTTATTTCTCCTGGTTTGGATTATTGTAATGGTCTTTTTACTCGTTTCAACAAATCAGCTTTGGATCGCCTTCATACTGTACAGGATGCTGGGGCAAGACTTTTAACTGGCACTAACAAGACGTCACTTATTACTCCAGTTTAGAGCTCTACATGGTAAAGCTCCCCAGTATATCTCTGACCTGTTGAAACCTCAGGCTTCTTCCCGAGCACTTAGGTCTTCAGGTCAGAAGTTACTGTTGGTCCCATGTACTATGTTCAAAACACATGGGGATCAGGCTTTTCAGGCACTGGCACCAAGGCTGTGGATTTCTCTTCCGTCGTGTTTACGTTGTGTAGACTACACTGACTCTTTTAAAAAGCAGCTGAAGACATTTCTATACAAATGAGCTTTTAATTATTATTTTTCATTGTTTTATAATTTTAGTTTATTTATATTTCTGGTTTTATTGTGAAGCACTTGGTGATTTTTATCTATGAAAAATGCTCTATAAATACATTTTACTTACTTGTTATATGAGCACATAACCAGTCAGTGTCAGTCCTGATTGTTCTGGTACACCTTCCTGTTCATCATACTGTTGATTTTCACTTGCCCACACCATCTCCACAAATGGAACTCCATGCCATAATGGGATCTCCACTTTGTTGCATTGTGGGTGTAATGGATGTAGCATCAAATCGGTCTCCAGCTGTTCTGCTGACATAAGCGCAACAATGCTGAGTGAAGAGTTCAATCTTGGACTCATTTGAACTTTTTCCAGTTCAGTGTTTGCACTCCCAGGATTTCTGCAGTCCTCAATAAGGGCTTTTGAGCAGCTTTTTTTCCTTTAAGTCTTGCTCGTTCGATCGTCTCCTTGTTTTCATTCTGGATAACTTCTCAGACAGATCTAGAAGCATGTTATCTCTGCATGACAATCCCCAGCGGCCTTCTTTCTGTTTCTAGTACCGGTACCTAAAATCTTGAGATTCCTCACATCTGTTACGATCAGCTTTTATTTTTTGCCTCTTCTTCGGCACATTTTGTAATTACCCGTGTCGGTGGATGACTACAACGCATACTTGATCACACTGTGAGAACATTTTGTGTCTTAGGGATTCTTTCCTTTTTAGCGAGTTCCTTTTTGAACAGGAGGGAGGAATTTTTAAATTGAATTCACATTTTTATACACAAATTTGAGCCAGCGCACTTGACATCCACAAAAAGCCAGAAATTAATCAAGTATAACATTCAACCACTATAAAAAAAATTTCTGTCCAGGATTGCAAGTAAATAACTGTAATTTCGCATCTTAATCACTAAAATAATAACATGCTTCACTATTTTATTTCTACTTTTTTGCCAAACAGTGAATTTTAAAACTCATGAAAAACAACAATAACTATATCTGACATTCTGCATTCTGGTAACTTAAACCTCAAAGAATTTTTTTTAAAAATTTACTACTAAATTAATGCTCCTGTGTACATGATGATGATGTATTTACACAATATTAGACTACTACACAACCCTACATTGAGTGCTGGTCTAATAAATTTGTCAAGCCCTGTATATATATACTGTTACAATACTGGGTGCTCATATTAAACATGGGAGAGGTATAAAAAAAAACAAAAACAGCTCATGTACAAGTGCATGGGAACTAAAACATCAGACTTTCAATGGGTATAAATGCTGTTTCAGAATATTTTTTTAAGTCCTTGGCTCTTGATGAGGTCAGCGAGAACTGTTAAAACCTGTTTGTGAGGAGCTGCCTGCCAGAAGAAATTTGGCTTAAAGTGAAGGTGGCGTTAAAAGGAAAAGAGCAGAGCATGAACTGAGGACCTTCACTAAAGCACATTTAATGCTGTAAATTATGCAAAGCTGCTGGGTCCAAAAATTAAAAATTTGAAGCTGGAAATGAGCCAATTAAGTCTACTTTAATCACTAGTTGCAATCAGACATTAGCTTACACTTGGTATCCCGTTATCTTCGGCGATGGTCTGGATATCAGATATATTCACTTCAATCTGATTCTGCTTTTCTCTTCGGCAGTGACAAACCACAAAAACTGAACAGACTGAGGTCAGGTGGCCTTGATCACTCTGGGCTGAAATAGCCACGTTTTCTTTAAAAGCAGAGGAAAAAAAATCTGGAGGAGGCTACAAGCTGTGGGAGTGCAGCCTCACAAGCATAATGTGAACCCCAACTCTTGCTACACAATCAGAGGGAAAAGGCACATCAAGTCATAACAGCTTACTGCACTATAGCGGATGATAATGGCTTGCGGTTTTTAAACACTTTCACTGCACTTACATTCTTGGAAGAGAAAGACTTCCTCTGATGTCTCAAGATCAGGGATTACATCATTGAGACTGGAAAGGAATATAATTCTGATGGAAATTTTCATTTGGTATAAAATATATAAAAACAGACAGGCTAATAATGCCAAATGATATTGGTTTTCGGAAACAAGAAGCAAAAGTCTGCTGGAATCCAAAAGGATGGAGGATTTTTTCCCAAATTTTTGGCTTGATTTTATTTCTTGATTTTATTCACAATGACAAAGACTGCTAGAGAAATAAGTTTCGATAAACTTTAAATTGCTTTTGCCTGCCAGTGGGAAAAGCCATCACATAGATATGGCTGCAGACAAACACTCCTAAAAACTACTGAACTGCAACTTCAATTATAAAAAAATATAATGGAAAAACTGTATTCATCTCAAGAGCAAAATAGGATCTGTATATAAAATCTTATATGCACAGTAACTGAGCACCTTATTAGGAACACACCGTGCCTTCCATTGCAATTCGAGCTGCTTCACTTCTTGGTGGCGTGGATTAAGATGAGGTATTGCTTCACTCAACCACATCATTTCTCTGAGATGTCTAATGCTTTGGTTACCACGCTTCAAGCAGCCATTAGAAACATTTTAGCCATAAAAGGGGTGCAGACGGTAAGGAGGAATAGTCAGTTCGATTCATATTAAGAGGCTTAATCCATGCCAAGAAAACTATCCCCACACCACAGCTAGTTTAAACTTTTGACATGAGGCAGGTTGGGTCTGTGGATTCATACAGCCAGTGCAAAATTCTGGCCTCACCATCTGTGTTCCTCAGCAGAAGTTGAGCTTCATCGGACCAGACTACATTTTCCCAGTCTTCAGCTAGCTGGCCACTTTTGGTGAGCCTGTGCCCACTGCAGCCTCACATTTGTCTTTGCGGCCGACAGGAGGGGAGCCCAGCACGGCCTTCTGCCGCTGAACACAATTTTCATTTTGAGATGCTTTTCTGCTCACCAAAGTTAGCGTCTACTTTCTGTCAGCTCCAATTGGTCATCAAGGGACAGCATTTAACAAAAAAAAGAAGAAAAAAAAAAGAAGTAAAACCCATGCCAGCAAATCCTGGGAGATTGGTAGTTTCAGAGAAACTCAAACCATCTGGCACTACCAGCACCGTCAGTGACAACTCATTTCCTCTCGTTCTGGTGTTTGGGATAATTAACCAGCTTGTGTGTGCACACCTGTACAGAAATCCAATACATTTACTGAAGCACTGTAGTAGACACAGTTTGATTGTTTAAAAGGAAACAAATATGCTGCTCTGGTAGAATAGCTTTTTGTGAGTTACAATACAAAATAATCCTCATTTTTCTTATACTTGATGCAGCCCTTCAGTTCATCCTGTCTGAAACAAACCCTCTCTCTCTGTTTAAGGCAGCTTTCTTCTGATTGGCCGTCCTTTGTAAACACAAGGTTTGAATAACAGATGGGTGGGGCTTCTATGCTGGCATCCAGAGATGATCATGCTAGTTCTGCTTTTTGGTTTTTTTCTCCCCACATTTTTTTTTTTTTTTTAAATCACCAATATTTTTAAAATACAGTACTGTGCAAAAGTCCTGAGCCACCCATTGTTTTATTCAAGTTTTTGCTAGTAAAATGGGAAATAGTTGCCGTTTTAACCCTTTCCTGGCCTCCTCTATTCATACTGATAATTTGAACCAAAAATGTCAAATGGATTTATCACTCCATAAGAGCTGCTACCACTGAGTTTCAGTTCAGTTCTTGTGTAATTTGGCATGTCTCAGCCTTTTCTCCCCATTTCTCATCCTTAACACCATTTCAGACAAGGATTCAGTGAACAGTAGATGGACCAGGTACATTTCTCAGGTCCTGTGTCACATCTTTGCAGGATTTTTTTTTCCCCTTCTATTTTTAAAGGTCTTGACCTCCACTTGTTCAGCTTCTTCTGTTTTTTTTAAATGACACATTGCACACGAGGCTGAGATATAATCGGATGTTTCTTTTCAGCTCACAGCCCTTTTAACTCATTGATGCAAGCACACCATTTTATGCTGGATTCAACTAAAGACATGGGAATAAATGTGTTTTTGCAACAGGCTGCTAATAAAGTATCTAAGGACAATTTAAAATTGGGTATTTGCCAAGTTATAACAAAACAATGTTTCATTCCTTGAGTTAGGGGGCCTTTCTTTTTAAGATTCTTAGGTCATTGATTAGGCTGATAATGTGAGATATACTAAGGAAATAACTTCAGTACCCAAACAGCAAATCGTTTTTTTTGTCAGATCAACATATGATAACCAGAGTAAAGAAAGAAACTGCGATAAAACAGAGGTGGGGCATAAGATGGCATGTCACATTACTGTCAAAAATCAGACCTTTTCCTCTCTTTGATTCTGAAAACTTGAATAAAAGTATCTGTAAAAGAAAACCAGACATACGCTACACATCAAGACAAGAGAGAAAAGGCAGACACTGAGATGATTGTCAGATGAGCTGGCGAGGAGCATCTGACATCACACCAGGGCCCACACATACAAATTCTGTATGAGACAGAACTTAAGCCAAGTGAGCAGCAGCTATGCTCCACACAGGGTGTCTCCATCGTGCTCACTCGCTCTCGCACATACATCGCCGCACTACGGCAAGCCATTTGAAAGCTGTGAGAAAGAGCTTTGCTTTTTCTCTGAAAGAGAAGACGGACCTGTTAGCCTATAGATGGCTTTACGTTCCAGTGAGACACCAGCTGATACAGGATTAATGGAAAAAAAAAAAAGACTTCAAGTATGGCATCTTTTAACTTCTTTCTTCCTGAAATTTTATTAAATCAGACATCTTTTTTTTTCTTTCAAAGAAGAAAGACATTAAAATAGTTTTCAGTGGCTTGATGAAGATCATCTAAGAAGAGTCCCAAGAGTTGGTATAGCGAGGGCCGATAAATGAATGCTGTGAATGGTAGTTAACGGGAGCAGCGAAAGGAAGATGGCAGTTGTGTTGGTCACTTTCTGTTGGGCTGGGCTGCGATGTAGAGCGCCACCAGACAGTAGGCAACGCCTCCTATAGTGAGAGCCATAGTGGTGCGGTACAGTAGCCTGTCGGGATAACCGCGCTTCAAATGAACGGGGATACCGTCTGACGTCTGAAATAAGAGGAAACAGGGAGGGGCAAGAAAAAAAGAAAATCAGAATTAATTTATGATGTTAATCGCAGCAAATACAGAGCGTCGTCATCATCTTTACAGTCACATGACTCAATTACATCAGAGTAAAAGTAGTACATAACCTCCCTATGACTCAGGTAGTTCAGAGAAACTCTCCACTGCAAGGTACAGGTCACCTGGTTACAGGCAGCCTGTCTCCAAATAGTTGCAGTCTGACTGCAATTACTCACAGACAGATTGGCAAAGGTTTGCAAAAAACACTGCTAATTTATAAAGACTGCCAACGAGTCAGAATCAGCCTGCTCTGATGAACGCAGCTTGTCTAATGCATCTATTAGCGATAGAGGACTTGACTCTTGACACCATTTGTGAAGGAATTTCTGTTTCAAGTCTATAAGATTCGGTCTGGACTCCGAATATAAATACTTAATGTGAATGTCTGTGCATGCAAACAGCAGAAGATTGGAAATTGATTGCAGTTCATCACTGCAGTATCGCAAACAGATTGCATGTAACTGCAAACACATGACCTCAATCACGGTTCAGCCCGGACAATGCAGTGCATCGGGTTTGGGTGCTTTGGGTTGGGAACAGAAATGGATGGTGAACTGCAAATGGACTGGTATTTAAATAGCACTTTCTATGCTTGTTGAGCACTCAAAGTGCTTTACACTATAAGCCCCTTTAAACCAATCATCCATACAGCACTTTATTCTATGCATTACTGTAACACAGTTGCAATCTGGGATTTGAGGACACTTTGGACAGAGGAGATGTATATCAAATATCAATCGACCTGCTCTTCCTCCTGAGCTACAGCCACCATCGCAGCCTGACATTTGATTTTATCATGCGTGCCACTGATGAAAAATGGAGCTGCATCTGAAAGACAAGCCTGTTAGACTTGGATTTATTGCCTCTGAATTTGATCAAAATGAGCACAGCTATTTTAGCCATGTACAAATATAAAGAAGGCCTGATGCTGATGGTGTAGTTAGGTGGAGCTTATAAACTAAGTAACAAGACCGCCACTGTGATCCGTTGCTTCCTTTGCCATTAGCCATTTACATCCTTTTCCTGAAGACAATGAGAGTTTACATCCCAATTACATTTTTCATGTTTGATTGTTGTGAAACGTGTTCTTTTGAGACTCTAATATGACATACAAACTAGAGGTGGGAATCACCATATATCCCACGATACGATATTATCACGATACTTAACACACGATACGATATTATTGCAATTTTTTAAAAATATTTTGCGATATTCAGATTCTGTACATAAAGGTAAACTTTATCAATATTCATTTTATCTAATAACAAAGTCTCACACTCAGTCTTTCTCTCATTTCAGTCAGTTTTATTGTTGACAAACTGAACGGTTTGTATTACAGTCTAGTCCAACTTAACTGAATGCAACCATCTGGTATAATTATAGCTATTCTGAACTATGAAATTTATGAAAATTATGCAGCCCATTCAGCAACTGAAGAATTTGAATGTAAATTAAAACAAAATATAATTTTACATTAAATAAAAAAGTTTTAAACTTAATTAAAATAAAACATGTCTTAAATTAAAATAAGTAAACTGTCATGTTCATTGCTGCCAAAAAAAAAGTTAAACACATTTGGACAGTGAAGGAATGTCAGGATTCTTGCTCAGAAAAAGGATCAACATGCTCTGAAGTCAGAGCACAAAAACCTTTTTTGTAACAAAATATCGATTTCTGCTGTCCCTGTATCGATACATTATTAGCAAACAAAATATCACGATACTACACAGTATCGATTTTTTCCCCCACCCCTAATACAAACTAATATATATTATATATACACACTGTGTAGTCTGATACTAGCTTAAAATATCAAGTTAACTGAATGTATTTTTGTATAAACTTTGAAAATTCACCGCTGAAGACTTTTGACTGCAAAAATAATATATTTAAAGCTGTAATTAAAATGGTTGTTTTAGTTCCAATCAATATTTAATCAGCTTCCTTTGAAAGGTGATTTGTTTTTTTATTCTTCTCTTTTGTACTAGTGTCGCTCTTAAACAATTTCGTTAATTAATCTAAAAGAGAAAACACGTTCAGCAGCCAATACTGTGATTTCCACTTATTTGAGTGATTGCTCTGTTCAGAGTTCGCCTCTCTTATTCCTATTAATGCAACTTGTGTGGTTGCTACTGGTGGTGGTGGGGTTGGAAGTGGCAAAGGGCCATTAAGAATTGTGAAATAAATATCACTTATTAACTTCTACTAATCAGCCTTCACTGCTTCGACTGATGAAGCTAGCAGGTCGTGAACACTCGCTGCTTCTTGGTTAAACTGGCGCCTTATTCAGTCTGAGCTCTGCGTTACCTGGAAAAATTTCTGGAGGTCGGGAACCTTGTTTGCTCCCATGTACTCCGCTGTGGCCCCTGCTTCTGACACCACCTTTGTGGGTGTAGCAAAGATCATGGTTGGAGACTCAGCTGGCAAACCGGATCTCAGTCCCTGAAAAGATAAAGAGAAACAACATGCTGGTCACAATAAAGCACGAAATAAAAATCTAATGAAAGTGTCAGAGTGAATGTAACATCCTCTCTCCTGCCTATCTATCTATCAACTAAGATTTTAAACAGAAACTTCATTTTTAACATTTACCCCTTGCATAACCATCTCTACTTCCCCGCCACCCAATCCAATCCTGAGGGTACGAGACCTTGACAGACTTAAAAAAAACAAAAAACAAAAACCAAGAACAGAATGTAAAATAAAAATAAAAATAGACAAATAAATAAATTAAAAGGAAATCTCCAGGGAGAGAAAGGGATGAGAGGCAATCAGCCAACCTCAGCATCATCAGGCACCAGAGGCAATTTTATTTTTTATGTGAGAGAACAATCTTGTTTCCTCCAGTTTGATGCAGTCCAGCACTCTTCGATCAAATCTCTGAACCTACAGTCTCAAGACATTAGCGTCTTTGCATCCTGCAAAAGCTTATTTATTGTTATTTATTTTACAGGTTTGGCCCAGCTAGCATGAATGTTAAATGGCATTTGAACACAGCTTAATGTAGAAGAAACTAACTTAGTATAAATCAGAAGGTTTTCTGAACTGTTCAAATATTAGGGGACTGGCTAGCTACAAGACTAATGACACACTGGGATGTCTTTTAATATTAACAACAATAAACCAGGACACCTCTTCATATCGATCTTCTGTATATTAAGTAAAAATAGTCCACAGTCTTTTGTAGACACTTGACTGAGCAGAGTGCTCCTACATAAATACAGCAGATTAAATGAGTGCATGATCGATTTCATTCTGCAAATTGTATCTCCTCATGTGAGACGCTTTAAGTGCCCCTTTAGATTAATACAGATCATTTCCAGCAGCGGTTCAGCTTTATAAACAAAAGGCATTTAAGCTTATTTCTGTATAAAACAGTTCATTGTTATATCTTCAAATAACAACAGCCTTATCATTTATGGATATTTTGAACCTAGAGATTCTAAACTGCCTCATAAAAGAAAGTAGCTTCAAAACCATCCTCGATCTAAACCCCGAGATGCATAAAAACTTCTGATTAGCCAAGATTTTAAAAACGCTGAACCTGGAAGCTCAGATGAAACACACCTTTTACCTCATTTTTTATAAACAAAGTGTAACTATTCAATTATCTTTCTTATTTAAAGCGCAATCAATATGCAAAAAAGAATATGAATAACCTGAGATGTCACTCAATTATCCTTTCATGTTTGCTATAATTTACAGATTATAGTGGAAAGAAAACAAAACCTAGAAATACTGTGCATGTCATCAATTTCCAGCTATTCTGGGGGTCAAAGGGGACACTTTGGACTTTGGTGGTCCAGCTCTGACCCCCAGCCCACATGTTTATCTGCCCTGAACTAAAATAATCTGTTTGACTCTTTTCTCCTTATCTTTAAATCAGCTGCCCTCTGAAAACAATCAGAGCCGTTTACCTCAGATGACCATATTATGTTATCAACTGTCAATAACATCGCATCGACCTAGAGCAGGAAAAAGAAGATACCCAGCTATAAACAGCATGTTTAGACCAGTGTAAAGGTCGAGTGTTTTCAAAACTAATCTCAAAATTCTTAGACTCAAACCTCAAGCTGTCCTATTTTTCCCGACAGTACACACTGTAAATAAATAAACAAACCACAGGAACATTGCTGTGCACATATACATTTTAAAAAATACACCTCAGTATCCTCTCATTTGGAAGAAGCTTCTCTTGGTTGTTCAAAGTTAGTGGGACACCCATTAGCTTGTTAAGAGTGTGTGGAGGCAGATGGTGTAGGAGTGGGTAAATTAAATCTGACATATAAAAATGCAGAGGCAGTGAAAGATGATTATTTTTACTTTAACTTTTAAACAGAGGTCATTACTAAATGTGTTCACAGCAGGAAGTCATGTTTATGGATTATACCAGAAATACATATACTTCATATACCGGTTATATCACAATGCCTTAGTACAACGGTTATCAGTTTTGTTTTAGTAATAGTACATATCACTAAGCATTTGTGCAAGCCACATGAATTTCAAATTTTAAATGTTAACATTTGCTAACCAACATAAGAGGCTGGGAAATTAAGACTCCGTAAACATAAAAAGCAGGGAAACGCAGTGGGGCCAAATGTTCTTGAACACTTGTTGCTGTGTTTAAACATGATTTAGTTTATTTATGATTCGTGTGGAGGGAAACTTTAACTGCTGTCAACAAATCTCTAACAGAGGGATCTGTACTCCACAATTCACGTTTTTATGCTGTCGATCAATCTTTACACTGCTATGCTGAAAGACTTTAAATGTTATATGACATTTTTGGGCTTGTTTATTACAACATTAAGTAGTCTAAACCTTTTTCTGTTTGAGTTGTTCTAGTTTAGAGTTTTCTCATTAGTAAAGGCTAAGATTTGACTAGAAAAAGGACATTTTTGGCATCTTTTTGCTTTTTTAAACACCGTTTTTCTTATTTTTTCCCTAATAGATCTCGAGTTTACTTTTGCTTCCTGTGTCTTGTGCTGCTGTAACAAGTGACTTCTCCAGTGTACAATTAAATAAAGTATATAAAACGCCTGGATTTAGTAAGAAACAACCAATAAGCTCCTTAGAAATCTTTAAGTAATCTCCAACTATTTTGTATTCACCAATCTTCTGACACTACAGGTATCTGGATAAAGAAGAAGAAAAAAAAATGACGATGGTGCTAGAAACACCATTAAATGAGACAAACAGAATGAACACCTTCAATTAAATGTGTGGATTCGCTTCATCGGGTTGAACAACACACTGACAAAGGTTTGATAAGGGATTAGGAAGGCTTTCTATCTGATAAAACGATAATCTTACCCTATGCTCACTACGGTTTGCAGTCGTTTGAGAGAAACAAAATGGACGAGACTGAAAGCGAAACTGACTCGTCGCCTTTTAAAATTTTAATCATCACTGCTGAACTAATTCGAAGCACATCCCGGAGTTATTGAAGTGTTCCCAGGTTAGCCAAGAAAAACAGATCTAGAGAATATGAGATGGATTTTTGTTTTTCTGTGAAGAACTGTTTGATCTTTAAGTGGATTGTTATTGTTTTAACCACCTCTTTCATTTGTAATTGAAAACAGAAATCAATTTGGCTCAAATTAGCTAAATAAAAAACATTTTGATTTGATTTTAACAGTGAAAGAGGAAGTTAAGCTTTTGCTAGAAGTGAAGGCAATTTACTTTTGGTCCAGATTTGAAGAATAAGCCAGTATATACTGCTGTATGTGGCTCTTGATTTGATTTGTATCAGTGTGTGTACACACAGGGGAGGGGCACCACAGACCTGCTTATTTGCCACTAG
>NW_005187470.1:3072491-3108341 GCF_000239375.1 Pundamilia nyererei
GAACGTGCCACCCACACTGAACCATAAATTGCGTTTCAGGTGCACCCCAGACACTCCTTCACTGTTAGCTGTAAGTGTGCATTTGATCCATATGAACAAAGCAGAAGTAATTTATTACAGAAGTAATTTAAAGTAAACTCAAGAAGTGTACAGGCTTATTAATACTGATGCAATAAAAAGTGAAAGCACTTTTATGAGCACACTCCAGACTGAAGGCTGTAATACTCTGTGCTTGAAAGGTGTTGATTCAGCTGTAATGTCATTTTTGGACGTAGCATACGATGTGCATTATTTAACAGATGTGTTTTTATTATTTAGCCTCACAAATCGGTGGGACATAATAGAAACACCCATCACCAGCACAACTGTGCCTGCGTGTGAATACTGGGTGTAAAAACAACACTGGCAAACATATTTTTTTAATATCACATTTGGCTGTATGAAAATGGAAAAGCCACTGTAATATTTGGTGTCTGCAAATACAATTATGCTGTAAAAAGATGAAATTAAAGTTCATCAGAAAATCTCTACCACCTGCTGCTGTTGATTATCAGCTCATGGAAAGCGAGTGTTGTATCTGACGCCTCGTATGCTGCCTGCGCTCTGCAGGGTTCGGTGCCCTTGCTGGCACATAATAGGTGGCATGCTGGGATGGCCAAATGGAGCTTTGCGTGAATGTACTTTCTTGTTGTAATTTAGCAAACTCTGTGTGGTATTTGTTTTGAAACTAACTATTTCCTATATTGCTGGGTTATTTTTAAGCATCATCTAAATTAAAATTCATTTGAATGGTCACTGGGATGCAAAAGCTGAATTTATAGGGAGGACGTGTGTGCGTGATAAGAGGGAGGTAAGTGTAACCACAATTTAGACTTCTGCTTTGTAAAACATAGCCCACACGAGTGGCCAGTGTCACTGCCAGCCTTTAAGCTTGTGGCAGTTAATTATGTGTTAATTACCAAGTGATCCTGTACCAGTGTTTTATATCAGATCCCAGCCTCTTATAATTATTACTCCCTATAGTGAGATAATGATTGTTATTGTCTTGATAAATTAAAAACCTGAAGAGAAAAAAGTAGCAGACGTGCACGTCGGAGTATGACGCAGGTTAGGGCGTAAACTTCCCACTAAAGCATAAATCCCCAGTAACAGTAAACATGTAAGCAGAGGAGATGGTGGCAGATGAGTTTAAACACATGGGGTCAACCATTCAAAGAAACAGACAGTGCATAAGAGAGCTAAAGAAGAAGCTGCAGGCAGGGAAGTGTGGGTGGAGAGGAGTATCGGGACAGAAAGACAGGCAGCAAGAGTGAAAAGGGAAGGTCTACGAGATTGTAGTGAGACCTTCTGTGATGTAGGGGTTGGAGACTGTGGCACTGACAAAAAGACAGGGGGCAGTGCTTGAAATACTAAGATATTCACTGGTTGTGACCATCATAGACGGGATTAGAAATGCTCAGGTCTGAAGAAAGTTGAAGAGGCAAGGCTGAAGTGGTTTGGAGATGTGTAGAGACAATGTATTGGACCAAGGATGTTGAAGGTGGAGCTGTCAAGCTATCAGAGGGGAAGACCACAAAGGATTCATGGATATAGTGAAGGAGGTAAATTAAGATTTTAAGCTCCTTTCTGAACATGAAAAACTACACCAAGTTTTACAAGCACATGTGACGGTGAGAGGGATAATAACACACCGGTGGACTGGAGGTAAACAAGCTTTTCAGTAAGTACACATTTAAATTAAAGCTCAATTTTCTCCTAGCAAACGACGACATGACTTTTAAACAGAGACAAAGGAGCTTCGAGGTAATTTAACCCCCTATCAGAGCACCACCACCGTGTAAGGGACCCACGGGGGAGCCATAATAAAGGTCACATCAAGCACACCTGCCACCGAGGCCATTCAATTTCGAAATTGCCTGTAGAGTCACACCAAGGCCAGATCCACAGATTGGAATTGACCGTTCAGGCTAAAGGTTAAATAAAGGTTCCGTGATAAGGACGTGATGAGGCGGGGGAAGCGAATTACATTGTGCAAAGAAATGGAAAAGAAAGGCCACAACCTTTTTGATATTTGTCTAAAGAGCTTCCAAGACCTTTAAAATGAAATCCAGATCAAGACTACGCGTCTAACTATCGTGTGATCAAACAGGAAACTGGTGTTTAGGCTTTAAAGCGGGCATATGTTTGGCTTCACCGACTCTAAAGCTCTCCAGCTGAGCTTTAAGCCCCCGTTACTACAGTCGAGTGCTACATCAAGGTCAACCCCGGCGGTTATCCACGCGCTCTCTTACAGCCATCCCGCTTCCGGCACTCACCTGAGGGTTGTAGGCGGTTGCAGGAGCAGAGCCCGTTAGTTTCTGGGTGAAACCACTGAACTTGTAGTACATTTTTCTTCTGAAGGAGGACCGGGACGAGGTGTTATGTACTAAAGAAATCCACCGGTAAGGACCTTCCTGTTGGGACCTTCGAGGGAAAGTGACGCAACAGTTAGCTGACCCAACACTGCCTGTTTAAAAGTCGAACCAAAACGGAGGGCGACCGGAAGCGTACGCGTACAGTTAAATGCAAAGTGTGGACAACAAAATGTCACAAGGAGTTCAAACAACGGGAACAAAAGAAATGAAAATAGTACACGAAAAGGGGGGTGGAAGCCAATCTCGATTTCTATTTCGACTTACTGATTCAAACTTCAGATAGAATAATAAAATTATTAAGTACCTTTTCTGATAATAAACTTTTTAAACTTCTGTCATGCTTTTCAAAATAAACTAAAATAATATGACAGAATAAAAATCAGCCGAAACAGCTTTACACAGACACATACGTCAATAAACGTACATTTAAAGAGTTTGGTGAAAAGCTAAACTGAGTCAAGTATTAACTCAAACACTGAACTTCTTTGAAGTTCATTTGTTTTGTGAGAGATCTTATTTAATAGAGACAAATGTCACAATAATACAGTGAAAAGTGTTAAATGGGAATGGCAATACATAAACACTGCTAGCGTCACGGATTTGGTTATATATACCTCATATTTAGGTTCAAATTATTCAGTGTGGAAAGTAAAAAACAGGACGGGTTTGAGATTAACTGACTGAACACGTGACTGATTAAACAAATGTAATGAGGGCGGGTAAATAATTACAAACAAGGAAAACTAATAAGGAAAGGAAGTCAAAATTGTAAAGAGCCTGGGAATTTACAAAATAAAATAGGAATTAACAGGCACAAAAATACAACCAACCACCATAGTGGTGCCTTTATTTAGTGATAATTCTTCTTTGCCATTAAAAGTTTTAAAGTCATAATGTTTTTGTTTTTAATTTCTGTTGGCAGGGTGTCTCTGATCTTTGGACTTTTTAACTGGCTGCTCGATATGTGATGTATTTTAAAATCTCTAACTATCAGCTGGATTCTCCCTTGTATCAAAAGGCTCTTTCAGTCACACAGTTAGGGTAGCCTTGGCAATATACTTTGGATAGTTACACTCGTGATTAATTCAAGTTTTCAATTAATTTGAGTTTGAAATAGCTGAGAATCATTGATCTCCTAAAAAATAAAAAATAAAACCCTACATTTTCTACAAATCTACAATTTCTGAATGTTCAAGTAGCAAAAATGTGTTCAAACAAACAAACAAATTAAGTGACATGCATAGTCCCCAGAGAATAAATATCTCTGAGTCCCAAAATATTTCTTCTGTGCCACCAGCAGGTCAAATTTTTTGTGGTTTTGAGTGAAATAACTCAAAAATGATCATTTTAGATTTATTAAGCACTCACACTGCCATCATAATGAAGTTCAGTAACTTTGGCGATTTGAGAATCTTTCCTCTGGTGTCATCAAGGTCTAAAGGCATAAAGTGTTGTTGGAAATAACTCTAAAATAGAACATTTTCTGCTCACACATTATTCAAATGGACTGCTATAAAGAAGTACACCATAAGGATGCATTTATAACAAGCCTTCTTACGTAATTGTTAAAAAAATGTCTTGAATATTTTTTAATTGTTGATCATTCTTTTAAGAGAATTGCAGTTCTTATCAGTGGTTGTGCAATTGTTCAGGACAAAACTATTATAGAAAAGTGGTACTAGTTGTAACATTAGCTTCATGTGTATGTAACTCCCTAAAAGCCTTGCAGTTACATAATATGTTCACCCCACCGGCTTCATATGTGTGTGCTTTGTCTTCTGTGTCATGTTCTTTAATTCGTTCTTCCAGGAGCTGTTTTTGTAGCTTAGAACACAGAAAGGCCCATTATAACAAAGTGGCCCATTATAACAAAGTGACACACGGACCCTCTTTAATGGTTTCCAGAGGTGTATAGAGCACCTGCATGCATGAAGGTCACATAACATTATGGTTTTTGTTTGCAAGTCGACATTAGTAATAAAAGAAACACGAGCCTTTCATGATTTGTGCTAGTTTCTGCTGAGATTGCAATTAAAATCGTCCCTGAAGAAGATTCCTGAGTTTGCCATCTTACTTTGACTGAAAGCAGAATTTGTCTTTTTACACTTCAAAGTTTCTTTTTTTTCTCAGTGTCAGCAGCCAAACGCTGCCAAGTGCAGCTTGGTTCCCAGGTTCTGCCTGCTTGCATTTTGACCTTTTGTCTGTTTATTGGACATTGGATGCCTGCCTGTGAATTCCCATTTTAGTTTGTCTGGTTGGATTGCCCTTTCTGGTTTTGGACCCTAGCCTGCTTCAACCTTTACTTCTGCTATATTCGCTCTGCCTCAGGTGTCTGTATGTGGGTCTTATTCTCTGTTGACCTTTAACCCTGTTAGCACCAGTTGTGACTTATAATTGTAAGTCCACCTTTTGCCTTCACAACTATCTTAATTTTTTGTGGCATAGATTCAATACAGTGTTGGAAACATTCTTGGTCCGTATTGACATGATAGCATCGCACAGTTCCTACAGATTTATCAGGTAATAATAAGCAATTATCTGAACTGCTGTTGCCTTCCAGTCAACTCAAAGAAGTCTAACCATTCTCTTCTGACCTCTGGCATCAACAAGAAATTTACACTCAGAGAACCGCTGCTCACTGGATACCCTCCCCCCCGACCTCTGGCATAAACAAAGCATTTTTTGCCCAGAGGATTGCCCCCCCCCCCCCTTTTTTTTTGTTTTAGACAATTCTCTGTAAATCCTAGAGATGGCTGTAAATCCCAGTAGATCAACAGTCTTCTGCAACACTCAGACCAGCCTGGCATCAACAACCGTGCCACATTCAAACTCTCTTAAAACACCTTTCCTCTAAATTCTGATGCTCGGTTTAAACCTCAGCAGGTCATCTTGACCATATCTACATGCCTAAATGCACTGGGTTGCTGCCATGTGATTGGCTGATTAGATATTTGTGTTAACAAGCAGTTGAACAGGTGCGCCTACTAAACATCGGCAGCACTCTTGTGAGCTTCTCAGAGTGTGCCAATTAGAATTTAGCAAAATGAACAGCTGTGCTTTAATACAGCACCACAGAGCGGCTTGCTTCAGCGATCTCAGTAGTTAACGGCAAGAATAAGGGGTTATAAAAACAAAATGAGGAGAAACAAAATTTTGGCCACAATTAAATTAATAAACACCAGCTCTATCACTAAAAACAGGCAGCGTGATGGTGCATTAGTTGGCACTTTCACCTCAGGGCAAGAAATTTCAGGGTTTCAAGATTCTCTGGTCTACTGGGGCATTGATTTTGAGTTTGCATGTTCTCCCTGTTTTTCCAAGTCCTCTGGCTTCCTCCCACATGCGTGTTAGGTTAATTGTCGGTTCTAAATTGGCTGCAGGTGTGACATAAATAAAGTACTGTATGAACATGTGACCGCTGTTATAGCACCCTGAATTTTTAGAAAAAACAACAGTTTGGTCAATTTATCGGAAGAACCACTAAAAAATGGATACTTGTTTTTTTGAGCCCGCATGTATTTATTTTTTTTTAAACCTCAGGTGCTTATGACACTAAAAGAGTTGAGTGAGTAAACACAGCTATCAGAGCTCATTGACAGATGTGCAACATGTTGAAAAGGTTTGAGAGCTGAGAACAGTGCGTCAGCATGGCTTTTTTTGGTTTAGTGCCAATTTACCCTCATGGCAGTACTTTGTGAACCAGACTGCAGTGCAATGATCGCTCCAGTGCGAATCCAATGAGTGCACTAAATGACCTTGCCAACAGGCTCAGATGTTCTTCGGGTTAAATGTTACATTCCCACTGCCTCCACAAAGTAATGGGAGAAGGGTTCAAATGGTATTGCGATCATTGCATGAATATTTCAAAATCGCACCTTCACTGATCACGTCCTGAGGTCAATTTTTAGTTCTGCTAATTTAATTAAGAATATCATGAGTTTGAATATTGTGAGAGCTGATGATTGAGACTGATAATTTTCAGAACATGACACTGAGATCAGACTATTTTTCTGGCTCAATCTGATTTCTAATACGCTATTAGACAGTCAGAGGCATTTTGCAAAGAGTAATTTTATTACAAAAGCTCGTACATTGATCACATTAATTACAACTCCAGAGTGAACTGATGAAAATGTTTTGATTGATGGTTTCAATCAGGCCTGGCCAAACTTCACTGGTAAAAAGCTATGCTACATGAATAATGCATTGGAAGGTAGGTAATAAAATATTGATTGTGTTTAATTCAATTGTGCAACTACTTAAAAAGCACATCAATAGCAGCTACGAGGATACGGAGGTGTCTACAGTACACATTAAATACATACAGGGCTGCACAGATTATGAGGATTTAACATATGTAGACTACTATCAGTACAAAGACACAGTGAACATTGTTTAAATTTCCTTTGCAAGAAGAAGAAGAGCAGGATTTTGATGCGTGTGTGTAAAAAGAGGATTGTTGATGGCAACAGGAGGAAGAGGA
This sequence comes from Pundamilia nyererei, assembly GCF_000239375.1. Lineage (NCBI taxonomy): Eukaryota > Metazoa > Chordata > Actinopteri > Cichliformes > Cichlidae > Pundamilia > Pundamilia nyererei. The sequence goes on from NW_005187470.1 coordinate 3,079,389, forward strand.
GAGGAGATGCAGAGAAAGACTGTTGTGTGGGAGAGGTGTTGACTTGTTTGTTTGGATCATGTGTCTCTTCAACAAATCGTATCATCTTGGCAAACCGTGCAAACATGTCTGAATCATGAATGTCAGAACCATGACATTGACAGCCTCCATTGTTCTTTTTATTTTTTTCCCTCTACACTTGATTTTTTTCCCCCTGTACGTTTGTTTTTGGTAATTTTAAATAATCGCTCTGATGCTGTGATATTCCAGATAATCGTAGGACAAAAAAGCTGCGTGCCAGCCAGGAGGTGTGCGTGGATGTAGCTTATTTGCGTGCACACAAATCAACCACAATTATGATTGACATGCTGGAGGATGATGTTGCCTTGGAGACACAGAAATACAAAATGCCTTACATTCACTGGCAAACAGAGAAGCGATGCACGCTGCATCTATTCATTCTTCGTGCTCGGGTTTGAACCACATTCCAACATTTTTGCCCAGAATCTTTTATGCTCACTTTCACACTCCATCTGCCCTGTCATATCTATCTCAGTGTTATTGTCTGCCACCTTGCAGTCCTCGGTGACCTGACTCCATATTTCATTATCATCGGCTTAACTCCCCCCCACAGACCCCCAAACTAAGCCCTCTGTTTAACTCCTCCATCCCCACTTTGCAGTCCCCTGTTCACTCCTTCTCTTTATTTCACAGGTTTAACAGGATGCATCTAGGTCACACATCAATCTTGTGTAACTTGTACCATCTGTGTGCAAAGCTTAGACAAAGTGAAAGGCTGATGGCCAGACAAACAAACACAAACATACACACACGTTGCACTTGACGCAGCCGTCTCTGCCAGTGTTGTAACCAGGGGAATATGAGTAAACAGCAGCCGCTGTCAGATCTGGATTGACTGCACCTGTCTGCGTTTAATAAATAAATATCTGTGTATTCCTATTGTTACGTATGGTGCAGTTAAGAAGAGAGTCGCACAACATGTTGGTTCAAGACAATGAAAACAAAAGCTTCTATTCTACACATACAAAAGGCTCTGCGATCAGACTTTAATAACCTACAAACTTGGCTGTCAGATAACAAATTACTGCTCAATAAAAACCTGCTTTATGCTCTTTGGCCTGAGACAGAACATCAACTTAAATCTAATTTGCTGCATTTAACCCATAATGATGCTGGAGCTCTTCAGAAAACAGGGGAAAAAATGAAATATTTATATGTGTGGGTTGACTCTGAACTTACCTTCCAACCACACATCGATCATTTCGTGAAGGTAAGCTTTGGTGCTGGTGCTCTGCATTGTTCCACACGAGAGACTTTTTTTTTCTTTTTACAGCCTATTGAAGTGCTTTAACCCTGATCTTCTTCATCTCAATGGTACATACTATGATTTACAATTGGCTGCGCTTTCTTTTTCTAACATAATGTGACTTAGTAAATACATGATATAATTTTTATTTGTAGTGTTTTTAATGCATTATTTTGATTATAGTCGCACTTTTTTAAACTTCTACATCATGTATTAGAAGCTTTGATCTAAACCTGTTTTAAAATAGATTTTATTCTTTTACTTATGTTCTGTCATATATAATGTTGCACTGGTGAAATCTCATATTAAACAAAGTTTAAAAAATAGTGATATGTATAAGTAGCCTTTAGTCTGCTCTGATGCTCACACTTAGATCTGTGAGATACCAAAAACAGCAGATATACTTAACATGATCATCTCAAGCACACAGCTTTGTCTATGAGTGCAAAAGCCCCAGCCATCAGCCTTTCAGAGCTTCTGTCTGCAAGGGACAGCAAATCAGAAGAAAGTTGGATTAAAGGGAGGGTGCCTTTAAAGGGAGAAAGCTATAACAGCTTATTTCAGACAGTGGGTGAACTGAGGGGTTGCACAAGGCCCTATTGAACAATAATTCATGCAAAGCTATTCTAATAGTGTTAAGGAATTAAAACAACAGCATTTATGTTTCATTTTGTGTTTGACTAAAATAAGCTTAGTACCTTTAAATATGAGCTCTGTGTTATTTTTTCACTGACTTGAAAATATCTTGTTTTGTCAACTCAGAGTAGAATAAATTATTGAAAACATAAGCAAACATTAATTTATTGTTTTACTATTAAGTTAATATATTTGTATAGTCCATCTTTGTATGTCTGGTTTATGTTATTTTCTGTCCTTTTTTTTTGGTAGGTATACTCCAACATATCTGCCTTGCTGTCTGTATCAGCCTTGTTGACTGATGTTGTTCTACTGGTAAACAAGATGCCATTTACCAATGTCCTTCACTGACATTTATATATTTTGCACTGACTAAATGTTCACAGATAGTTGTTTTTATAATGACAATTTGTTTTCCTGATGCATAGGGGAAATAAAAATAACTTCAAAAACAAAATAAACTGAAACACATGAAGATATTGCAGAATTTCACAATTGTTAAATGTTATGTTTTCTTAGTCTTCTTTTTTCTGTTTGATATATGAATGTTTAAAGGGTTTTTCTAGGAAATTTATTGTACCTGGATCTAGACTGGACAAAATAAAATCTGGAAGGAAAAAAGGGCACATCAAACATTTGATGGTCTTCTGGTCATTAGAGTTTCTTTTTTTTGTCGGCAGGATGGTAGGCAGGATAGGACATGTTCATCGCAGCATTTCTGCCGATAGGTTGCGTGCATATCTGGCAGAGCGCAGTTTGAGTTCATGGTAGCACTGAACAAAACTGTGGTAGATGAATGTGATGGGCAGCGCCAGGAGCACAATGCCGCTCACTACACACATTCCCCCAAGCACCCGTCCTCCGATTGTTACCGGGTACACATCCCCGTAACCCACTGTTGTCATTGAAATAATAACCCACCAGGCAGCAGCAGGGATGCTGGCATAATCACTGTTCTGGGTCTCGAGATCCAAGCCGTGTTCCAGTAGCTGGGCCAGGGCACTGTATATAGCCATGGCAACGCAGACAAACACCATCAACATGACCATCTCTCGGTAGCAGCGCCTGAGAGTCAACCCTAGAGTCTGCAGTCCCAGGAAGTGTCTGGCCAGCTTCATGAGCCAGAACACTCTCATCATCCTCAGGACTCGCAGTATGACTCCAGCAACCCCGAGCCCAGCACCCGGCATCCCTGCCCGGGCCATCGCCATAGTGACATAGTAAGGGGTAATGGCAATCACGTCGATGATGTTGAGTGGCCTTCGGAGGAAGTCCCACTTGTCTTTAGCCACCAGAAAGCGCACTATGCACTCTGCCGTGAACCAGCCAATACACACTGCCTCCACTATCCTACAGAGAAGATAGAAGAAAAATTAGTTGCACACACTGTAAACAGGAAATGACAGAGGAGGTACAGTGAGATATGGATGGCATGAAATATGAAATACTGCCTGGCAGTCAGTAAATGTGAGGAAGGAGGAAGCAAAGCAAGGGGAGTTAAATGATGGGAAATAAGGAACAAAGCTGTCACAGTTCAGGCCTGGCACAAGTAAACAAAGACAGCAGGACAGATACACGGGCTAGTAAATTTCCGGCAAACTCCACAGAGGGAGGGTTTAAACCCTTCAAAGAAAGACTGTGTCAAAGACAGTCACATAATTACCCCACTGACAAGCAGAGCAAGGCCAGTCAAAATGAATTAGAGAATGATGATTCTTGCATTAGATATAAATGCAGTGAAGCCCAGAAATGACAAAAATACCTGCAAAGCAACTATCAGAATAGTTGCACCAACCCAAATTATGTAGCAACTGAGAGAACTGCATCATCTAATGACATGAAACTAAATTGGAATCCTTTTGCCCTCATAGTATACAAGCCACTTGTATTGGCTACTTAACCACTGTAGCTGATCCAAAACTCAAAACTATGTCCAGCCTGAGGGAGCATAACCTAACCTTATATAGAGAATGGGCAGCTCAGGCTTCCAGGAAAGTACAGGCCAAAATCACGCAGACATGGAGATACACATTTTCGCGCCTACATGCTTAAGTTAGAGAAACAAAACTCTGACTTATGATGATTCCTGTAAGTGGCCTAATTTCTTTGTTTGCTTGCACTATTATATAATCCCCTCAGTACACATTCTACTTTTATCTCATTGCCCACTCAAATATTATGAATCTATGATTACCTGATGTTTGCCCTTCATGTGCGCAATGCAGTGTAAACTAAGCAGGACAGTAAACATATTCAGACTAACTGTGAAGAGGGTGGGAGAAATAAGAGGGGAAAGCTATGGATTGGCTATTGATTTGCTTCCTCGGGGGCCTGTCCGGCTGTCATGTGAGGAGCCTAAGGTGTAATGTGCTGCCTGAAACTTGTCAGCGGGCATATTGAGTTCAGGGGCATCAATTCACTAAAGCACAAGAACAAATCCCCTGCAGGCAACGTAATACATGGATGTTTTAAACATCTTGCTTTGCTGTCATTCTTATTTTTATGTTATTATACCAAACATCCTAGAAAACACTCAAAAAGCTGAGGTAGAAAACATCTCAATGCATCCACCTCGTGGTTAATATTAGTGCGCAATGACTTTGGCCGTTGCCTTGAACTCATGCATGATCAAATGTTAAGAGGTATATTTATTTATTTATGCTACTTGTAATGACAAAATCAAATATTTGACACGATTTCATCTGTTCAGCTCACTTTTACACAAGACTGTCTCAGTTGTAGGATATCCGCACACATTGCGCCGAAACATTTGGCAGCATTTTCATGAGGGGGCTTCTATTCCTTCAAGTTAACTGACCCTTGACAATCGCCTACCTGTGTTCCTCCACAGTAGTTCTCTTGGCTGTATCCCAATCCGGCAGGGTGCTAGCGCACAGCATGATCATAGAAACGATAACAAAGATCACGGACACTGAAGCCAAAAGCTGCGCTACAAGGGAAGAGTTGGGCTCCTCAAAAGCCTTGCGCATTTTCTCGAGCCACCTAGCGCGACATGTGAGCTCAGCCTCTTGCACTGACTCCCCTGTGCTCTGGGGCTCATCCTCGATGTCCCCCTCAGAGAGTGTGTCCAGTCCGATGTCGGACATCCTATCGTCCAGGCGTTTCTGGCAGCAGGAGTCCAAGTGCGCGCTCTCCAGTCCCCAGTAGAGCATCTCTGTGTAGAAGGACAGCTCACACACTCCGGGAACAAATCGGAGTTTGCCGGAGCGCACGTACAACATAATAAACACGAAAGCCTGAGCGTGGCGGTCGAAGAAAAACTCATTCCGGTCCCGATCGTAGTCATCGCAGAGTTCGAGGACCTCTTTCTCGGTTGCGCAGGCAATCAGGCGGCTGACGCGTCGAAGAGGGAAATCCCTGATCACCTCACGGGTGAAGGCGTACCGGGTTCCCCCGACGTTAAGCACGCAGATGCTCTTCCCGAACTTCATTTTGACAACTTAAATCATGAAAGCCTAAAAGAACTCTTCACAGTCCATTCTTCCTTCCATCGCAGGAGTTTGGGCACTTGGGGAACTCGTCTCCCCTGCCCCGGGGCGTGGTTCGCTTTGAGTGAAGGTGGCCCTGCGCTGAGGTCCGTGGCTGCTAACTGTTAACTCTTCCCTCTGTCATTGACTCTATTCTCCGTCTCCCTCTGTAGCCTGAAGAAGAGACTCATCCCCCCAGTCAGCTCCAGCCAATCCCATCAGTGATGTCACAAGCGCGCGCGCGGACACACGCAGAGAAAAATCCATAAGCAACAGGAGTATAGAGCGTAATATGTGATTTAAGTCCACAGTGGAGACTGCTGCTTCCTATAAAATACTGTTTAGATTCTCCTGGAAGCAGATGAGAAATTATCGTCAAACATGATGAAAACCGGGAGGAAAGTTCTTGTTTAAGGAAGCTTAGTTATGTCTCACTGTAATATTCCCTGTTACACTGACAAAAAAATAGATGTGAAGCTTGTATTTGATATGCTTGCACCATTATTAAAATTTTGACCATTTTATATCATTTGATTAAGATAGATAGAGATACTTATATATGACTTGTGAAACAAAAGATACATTATGTTGAGGTAAGTATAATAGAAAAAATAGCAAGAGAAATGTATGCACACATGTATAATTTATTATTGTCATTATTGCTAGTATTATTATTATACAAATAAAGGTTGTTTTTTTTTACTATTATTTTGATTTATGCAGATTTGTGCAGCTTTATTTATTTATGTATTTGTTTTGAACAAACATAAAGAAAATAGTAATTGTTTTAACTTAGCAATGCAAATATTCTATACCAGCTCATTTGATAGCAAAATAAAATAATAATAATGGCCTGTATTTATATAGCGCTTTACTAGTCCCTAAGGACCCCAAAGCGCTTTACATATCCAGTCATCCACACATTCACACACACAGGTGATGGCAAGCTACATTGTAGCCACAGCCACCCTGGGGCGCACTGACAGAGGCGAGGCTGCCGGACACTGGCGCCACCGGGCCCTCTGACCACCACCAGTAGGCAACGGGTGAAGTGTCTTGCCCAAGGACACAACGACCGAGACTGTCCAAGCCGGGGCTCAAACCGGCAACCTTCCGAGGCGAACTCCAGTCTCTTGAGCCACGATCGCCCCGTTATTATCTAGGGCTGGTTCACGCCCCTAGATAATAATATCTACATCAATGTTTTAGCCGTGCGACAAACTGGCGACCTGTCAAGGGTGTACCCTGCCTCTGCCTGCCTGATAAGGGAATGGATGGATGGATGGATGGATGGATGGATGTCTACATCAAGTATACAAAACATAGTCATATATTGAATCTTCTTCTTCTTTGCCACAGCATCATCTGCCTTCATCTCACTATGTCACTGTTACATCAACCATCTGCATATCTTTCTTCAATACAGCCATAAATCTTCTCCGAAGTCTTCTACTTTTACTACTGCCTGGAAGGTAAATCTTTAACATCCTTTTTTCTAATATATCACAGTATATCCCTCCAAGCTATCTAAGCCTCGCTTCTCTAAAGTTATTAGAATTATAAATTACGTACTCATTTCTAATTCTGTCCACTCTGGTCAAGGTGGATCATGTAACGATGCGTAAAAGATAATAATAATAATAATAATAACAACAACAACAACAACACAGAGACTTCTTCATGTAAACAGTTCCTTTTAAGTTTTAGAGCCCTTTCTGATTTGTTAGGAATTTTAGAGAGACTCAGTTTCAATGATTAGATTCGAGTTTAAACTTCTGGCTTTACAGATATAAAAATGTCCTAAAAAATAATGTACATACTGCTTTCTTATGTTTTCTGAGGTGGGCTGGTGTCTGCGCGTGTGGGCCGCGTGTGGTTGTGCTGCGCGTGCGCGGGCCCCCTCCAGCGTCAGCAGTGGTTTTTCGGGTTGATCCGACTTCTTTTGGCTGCCGTGAGTTAACTGTATCATAAAGGGTGCTGTGACTCGAAGGAGGAGGGGGGGTTGAATTGCCATAATTCTCCCGATAGGTTACACATCCGGAGTCCCGACCATCTTAATTTTTCGCTCCTTTTCCCTTCAAAGAGAGTAACTTTTATTGTTTTTATTAATTTATTCCATTTCTCTTAGTTTATGGTTTGCACACTGGGAGGGCAGAAATGGCGGCCAACATGTACCGGGTCGGAGGTATGTATGTCAATGTGGATCTTTTTATCAAAGAGAAACCGTTACAGTTTTGCACCTTCTGGGCGTTATTTGGTGTTATTTTGAGCTGTTTGCATTTAATGGTGGAGATGAGGATGTGCTACAGCAACGTGGACGCGTTAAGTTGAAGCAGGAAGGTGAGAGTTGGTGTATATTTGAGATTCAAAATGGGTCAGGCCTCGCGTCTGTCGTGGCCACAGCAGCTAGCCGCCAGCTTGCTAAATGGTTAGCTGGCAATGTAAACATTTTTCACTTGTTTGCTGCTCCCCGGGTTTCTGAATTCTTAGACCAGGGGATACAGGGGGCTTCTACACGGATAGACCTCACAACTAGACGTGTGTTTCAAAGGTTGTTAACATGCTACCACGGACAGTCTGAAGCTGCCTTTGTATTTGCCACTCCTGGCATGCAGCCATTAGTACGAGACCTTATTTAGCTAACGTTAGCACCAGCGATGGCTTCACTGATTACCATTAATGCCGTCTCAGCGCTCGTTTGCTGCATTTAATGATCGTATTTAACCATCTCGGTAACATCAGGTGCCAAACTGTTTTGCCAAAGTGACCACCTACAGTAACCACAAGTGCAATTAATTATCAAACAGGGATGCAGGCTGGCTGATTTGCTAGCTAGCTCCTTAGCAGTCTACTGGAATTCCACATCAAATTGTCTCCGCGCATGGCGTCGCTGCGTCTGCTTTTACACATTTATTCAGGAATACTTGAGCTTTAAATCCATACACAGACGGCCACGTAGCCTAATTGCATTAATGCTTGACATGCCACGCAAACTATAGGCGTCTAATGACATATCTTGCAGCACTTTATAACCGGTATTTTCGAGGTGCATCAGCTTATTGTCCCCTCACGTCACCTTTAGGCTAACTTCTGCTGCTTTTAGGTGCTCATTGTAAACTCCGTGAACTTGTCGGTAGGACACACAAACTTCCAGGTACATTCAGGTACAGTTTTTCTCCCTGTATGGAACAAGTCTTAACAAACGTAGTCAATATTTTGCTGCTACATTGCAAACAAAAAAAAAGATGGGATCTGTAGTTTATTCATTTATTTAAGGTTTGTTTTGGTTTTGACTTTTTACAGCATTGCAACACTGATGTGCAGTACATTCCCATCCCAGAGGCTGAGGGTTATCATACACATTAGCATGATGATACATAGACTTTAATGACATGCACAACTCTGACAAATATGCCGCTTCACCGTTTAAAAGTCTGGAACATGTGGAATGAAATATATCAGACTTTGTGTGAATGCTGCCTTTGCCACAACCTAAAGTTGTGTAAAGTTTAATAAAAAAAAGAGATATTGTTACATTTATTTTATTTGTCCCATTTGTTGGGAACTGGCAGTGTCTAGAAGACATAAGCTGGAAGAAAGATGGGGATTCAAACCAGTGCTTCTCCATTAGGCTTATGGCATATGGGTCATCTACTCAAACCCAGAGAGCTATACTGGCATCTGGTGATGTTATTTATATGCATTGGCAATCTTTTTTTTTTTTTTTTTTTTAATGGCATATTGAAGTTTTTATTGTCTTTAATTTATTTTTTCATACAAACTGAAACAGTGTGGTAACATATGGCAACAGGTTGAAAGACTGAAAATTGTGCACTTTTATTCACCCATAACTTGGTGGTTGTTGACTAGAGATTTTTCCTTTTAACTTTTCTGGTGCAACACTTTCTGAAAGTCACAACTTTGCACATATTTATTGATTAAAGGACATGCATATTCTTTGATTTGACCTACTGTAGCGCCAATGTATTAGAAGAAGAAGAAAGTGTACTTTATTGGTCCCCGTGGGAAAAATCCCTCTCTGCATTTAACCCATTCACTCAGTGAGGCAGTGGGCAGCCACTGGGCGCCCGGGGAGCAGTGTGTAGGGACGGTACCTCAGGGTAGCTGTTCAGGGGAATCGAACCCCCGACCTTCCGATCGTGGGGCCACCACTCTACCTACTGAGCTATCCCTGCCCCCCCCCTTTTAAAAAAAAGTTTTTAAATATATGATATGCGTGTTTCCTGTTGCAGACTATGTATTCTTTGAGAACTCCTCCAGTAACCCTTACCTGATCCGTCGGATAGAAGAACTCAATAAGGTACTGATGTGTGCGTTTTTCATTTTCATGAGTGTGAGAATATGTTAGAGAATTCCTTGAATTCCTCTGTGCTCCTGTCCCCACCCTATCACTTTCCCATTGTTTGTGTGGATTTTGTGACCTTGTTTGTAATATGGCTTGAAAAGACAGGTGTTCCCTGATCTACCAACTGTCATTAGCATGACTTGACACACCTGTGTGTGTGTAGGCGGGGTGACTATTATCAACATTTCACAAGCTCATGTAGCTTTGGGCTAAAGATGCAGATTTATTTTAATTATAAGCTGATACCAACCTTGAACAGCAGTGTTGTTGCTCTCTCTTTTTTCTCTCGGCATTTTACCGTAATTCCTGTTTTATTTTGTTCGAAATCCTTCACAAGCATTGTTAATAGGTGTGTAAAAGCTTTTCCTGTGTCATGCTTGCACTGAGATGTTCAGATAAATGCAGGTCATTATCGGATTGTGTGGGTGGAATAATGCTAGATCACATTATCATCCTGAAAGAGTGTACTGAGGCTCAATGTTATAATCTAAAGACAGGAGACATCGTAATTATCATAAATGATGAAGTAACAGGAAGTCCCTGCAGCATGATACGATTTAATAAAGCTCTGCTGTTGCAAATACAAGCTGTATGAAGCTTATCGTGTTGGTAAAGGTGAAATGGAGTGCTTGATCAAGCACGATGGACATTTTTGTGGCTTTAGCTAGTGCATCGATATGCACATCATTGTTCCTGTTATTTACTCCAGATCCCTTTTTATATAGATACATTTGCTTTTGTACACAAACTTGGAAGCAGGTAGGTGGGGAGTATAAGTTGTTTCTTTTTTTTTCTTCTTCTTTCAAACCTTTTTCAAACCTTTTACCCCCACATCTAGTCATCAGTCACGACATTTAATACTGGCTGAGTTTGAGCACAGCTTGATAGGTACACAAAGGAGCCAGGTCTCTTGGGAAATTACAGGGTTGCACAGGTAGGTGTTGCCACTTATTTGAGTCAACCTGGATGTCTCTCCTCCTCTCTTTTAGACTGCCAGTGGGAACGTGGAGGCCAAGGTAGTTTGTTTCTACAGAAGGAGAGACATCTCCCACAGCCTCATCCAGCTTGCAGATAAACATGCAAGTGAGTAGCAGTTGTGACGCATCATCTGTGTAAAACAGTACAGTTTCTTTAGATTGTGTTTGCATTAATACACATTAAACTGTTGTATTTACATTAGAGGGTTCTGTGCTCTAATTCACCATGTGGTTCTATGTGGGTACTCCGGCTTCCTTCCACAGCCCAAAGACATGCAGTTAGTGGGGTTAGGTTAATTGGTGAGACTAAACTGCTTCTATGTCGGAATGTAAGTGTAAATGTCTTGATGCATGCTCAATCATCCAGGTAAGGAAAACCCAAAAAGTTGGAGACTGAAGAAGTCACTTGGATGAGTGACGAAATGTTTCTCCCACTGAAAACGCTATGTTCAGATGAACAGAATAAACTTTTTGGGTAAGTGTGAATGGTTTCTGTTTTTCTGTGTTGGCCCGGTGACTGGCGACCTCACCTTTTGCTTTATGGCAGTGGGGATGTGCTCCAGCTCAACTGTGACCCTGATTTAGATAAGCAGAAGAAACTGGGTGGATGGGTTCTTTCTGTTTTGCTAAACTTTAGAGTGACTTGTCTTTGTTGGTTGGACAAATCAAGCAGTGTCACCTTGGACTCTATGAAATATTGTATTCTAAATTGTATTTTTTCCTTTAAGGAGAGTTGTGATATTTTAGACTAGTCAATTATGTGACAGAAGTGTAACCAGTGGTGAAGATTAAGCCATCCATCCATTTTCTTTCACTTATGCAGTTTAGAATCACAAGTGGCTGGAGCTGATTCCAGCTGTCATAGGCTGAGAGGCAGGGTACACCCTGGACTGAACTGGTCATCAGTCTGTCACAGGGCTGACACAGAGAGACAGGAAACCATTCACACTTGGGGCCAGTTTAGTATTACCAATCAACGCAGCCCACGCATGGTTTAGATGGTGGGAGGAGGCTGGAGTACTGGGAAAGTAGGGCTGGGCGATATGGCCTAAAATTCATATTGTGATATAATTTGAAGCATGTGCGGTAACGATATATATCGCGATGTATTCTTTTCTTCTGTATAACGTATTTTCCACACTATAGGGCACACTTAAAATCCTTAAATTTCCTCAAAAATCGAGAGTGTGCCTTATGTATGAATTCTGGCTGTGCTTACTGACCTCGAACCGATTTTGGCGAGCAGAAATCTGTTAAAAAATGTTTTAGTACAACTTTGGTAAGCCGCACTGCTTGATGGATTGTCAGAGCATTACGGCTGCCGTAGTGAGGAGCTTCGCGGAGTAATCTGGGTCCAAAACTCCGTCCTCTTCAGGTCCCAAAGTCAAACGAACACTGAGAGTTAAAACGGTCTAAATTCTTTCATCTTTAATAAAATCATCAGCATTGCTGCTTTACCAGGTGTAACAATTAAGTTTAACGTCCAGGCATCCATGAAAACAGAAGTTATTAAATTTAACGGAGTTAGAAGTTAACAGGAAGTTTGCTCGCTAGTTTCCACCTAAACATGGCATACCATGTTCTGAGAGATTTTTGAAACTATTTAAAACGTACAGCTCTGTTATCACTTCCAACATAAATGAAGACAGAAAAATAAACAGCAGTGGCGTTTGCAGGGTTACTGAAGTTGGACTACCTGGTATGTAATATTGTGCTACGTGATTGCTAGCAACACAGCTATGTTAGCATAACATTAGCACAGTGAAGCTGGAGGATGAACGCCAACTTTTTTTCCACTCGATAAAAGTTAACGTGAGGGATTCTGGTGGTCAGGGACAAATGCAATCGCATAGCAGGATGCTATACACGGGCCAAACTTCAGTCAGGAGAACAACTGAGATTATTTATCCACAATACGAGGTTAGTTATTAATATACTGCAACAATATGGGAATACAACAGCTGCGAGAGAATTCAACATTAATGAATCAATATTACGGAAGTGGAGGAAGCACCGTTTTTGGCTTTCCCCATATTTCAAAAGTGCTTCATCTCTTTGCTATGACTCTCTGCATAATTTGCAGATGACCAGACGACCAAAACAGGCGCAGCTTGATGACATCAACATGTGCTATCGCGATAGAGCGGTATAGTCAAAATCTCTATCGTTGGCCAAATTTATATTGTTTCTATCGTATATCATTTATATCGCCCACCCCTATGGGAAAGAACAAGCAAGCACCACAGAAAAGGGCCCAAGTCTTGATCTGTACCCAGAACCTTCTTGTTTTGAGGATGTAATGTGATGGCTAAATTTCAACAGACAGATGATATCAGGATGACTTAATTATCGAAATTTTTTAAAAGACTTTAAACTTGAGACATGACACTTTGGATTTTTTTTTTTTTCAGAAAAAAATGTAATTAAGCTTTCTGTCAATCAGAATGACATTTCCAATATTGATTTCTCTTGGCAACTTTGTAAATTGCGCATTTAACTAGAAATAAGAGGTTTTTAATGCCAGAGATGGAGACGTTGAAACTTAAATTTGTACTCCAACTTGGGGGGATTCATGTTTGTATTTCACAATAATTTCTCAATTGCTTGTTACTGCATTTTACAGAATTTGAGTGTAGATGTGTGAAGTGAAAAGGAAAAGAAAGTGTCATCACAGCAACACCTATTCAGTGTGGGAAGCAGACTACCTGATTCCAGAAGGCTAATGGCCAGAATAAAACACATTAATAGTTAGTTTCTCGAAGTAAAAAACATGCTTTCCACCAAAGCAGATTTCCAGTTTAGATGTGGGTGATTGCAATGAAGAGCAGCAGGAGACCCAGTGAACAACATGTTTACTGCATTCACGTCATTCAGCACTGACTGGAAAAATACTGTTCCCTGTGTATGTGTCATAGAACTGCTGGTAAAAACCAGTTATCCTGATTGAGGTAGACTTTATAAACATAAAGCAAGAACAAAAAGATAAAACTTGCAGTATGCAGAGACAGAGCATTGATCAAAGTGCTGTGCCAGTTCTGCAAGGTGTTTGGTGTCCTTCGTCTGCCAGCTGGTCAGAAGAAAATTGAGAAACAACAATAAAATTTATGGCAGCCTAGTGCAGCGTAAAAAAACCCAGTTAATTTATGTTTGACATTATTTCAGAGGGAAAACAAAAGAACAGCAACTAAATTTGATTTTTACAGGACGAAAGTTTATGTAAGAGTCATAGCTGAAAACTTTTTAGTTGACGGTAGAAAGATACAGATGTGTGGCTCTGTCTTTTTGTGTGAAGCCGGGTATGCTGTGCAATTTTGGGCAGCCCCAGATAAAAGATAACCAACAAAGGAAGGAACTGAGTCTCCAGAGCGGTGATCACACAGTGAGGGATGGTTAGAAGTGTCTCGAATGCTCTTCCAACCTAAGATTCTTATAAACTTAAGATGTCCATTTCTCAGTAACTGCCGGTATAACTGTCTACTAACCAGCCAGGAGTCAGGAGCGCAGGTAGAAATGATCTTCTGATCAACATGACAGCAGAACATGTGGGAGGACAAAAACAAACTCAAACAAAATAGAAGAAAAACTTTGTGTTTAGTCTAGTTGAGTAATGGTTTGTATGAAGTGTCCTCCAGCTGTTAAGACTGAGCCAAGGGGGATGTTGCATTGAAAGAAGCGAAAGAGAAATAACAGCTGTACATTTTTGCCTCAATTCAGCAGGCACTGTACAGTCTGCGTGTATCAAACTTTATATTTTATTAAGCCTGTGGACCACTGTAAACACACAGTATTTAGATGCTTTAAAATCTCAGCAGACTGCATTCCTACTCTTCTGTACTGGATATGGTGCAATCAGACACATCTGTTTTAACATTAACTAAGCTTATGACATCACTTAACTTTTATAAATGAGATGTTTCTGTGTTAAATTTAAAAAAAAAAAAAAATCCCACCATTGGCTGGAATAAAAGACAGTACAGAGACACTAATCATGGTAGCACAAGAACAATAAGGGTTAAGGCCCTGAAGAAATCCAGCGCATAACAGCAGTGTGCAAGATGCTAACAGGCAGGGCATACAGGCAACACCATAACAATGTGCCTAGCATAGTATACAGGAACGCAGGTATGGCTTTGAGGTCGCAATGGGACACGACTCCAAAGATGACCGTGCTAAAATCCTGTGGGATACAGATGGTTAACCAGTGGTGGACAAGCAGAGGAAAAAGGCCATAGTGATGGATGTAGCTATACCAGATGATGGCAACATCAGTAAGGAGGAAACACAAAGCTGGAGAAAAACCAAGGGCTGAGAGAGCAGCTAGACAAGATGGAGAGTAAAGTCAACTTTGGTCCCCATGGTAACACTCGGAGCAGTGACGACCCCCCCCAATCTGGGAGAGTGGCTCCAGCAAATTCCAGCAACGACATCTGAGATCTCTGCTCAGAAGAGCGCAGTCCTAGGAACAGCTAAGATACTGCACAGGACCCTCAAGCTCCCAGGCCTCTGGTAGAGGACCTGAGCTGGAAGAACAAATAAAGACTGCCCACAGGGTGAGAGGGGGATTATATATAATAGTATTTTACAAAAACATGAGCCTTTGCAGATGATGTGCAGAGTATTTTCTGCAACAAATGCTATCTGTTGCAGTTTATACATTTTTTAACAGTAACTCTTTTCAGGATATTACATTTGTTTCATTTCTTAATGTAACATTAACTGAAATGCCAACATTTTCCAGACTCTAATGTTGGTGTATTTTTCGCTGCTGCTGCTGTTCCACCCACATGTTGTCTTCAGCAAACAATACTGTCATGTTTTCAGAGTTTAGCCATTGACACGTGATTGGCAGACTGGGTTTTAATCAATCGAGCAAAGCAATTTTTGCTGTTTCCTCAGCACATTGCAGATGAATAAAATAATGTTCGTGGCAGTTGAAAAATTTCACTTTCAAATGAAGGCTGCTTTTCGCTGCTTCCTCTTTCAGCATCACTTGGGATCTTTCACTGTATATGGTGTGAAAGCTGCTGCAGTAATTCCCCTGTAAATGTCAAACCTATTAATTAAGATCTTTGTCTTACCTCACTGACTGTACAAAATAATTCTATTTCTCTCTGAAACTGACAAATGCATGCATTTCCCTCATATAAATGTGACACTATATAAGTTCTAGTATATTGAAAATCCACTTATAGAATTATATTTATTCAAAGTGTATGCCGTGCCTGCACTGTTTACCAGTGATTTAATATGTTTATATACTGCCTAGTATTATGTGCCAACCAGCAAATCCAGAGTCATAAAAGCATGGGCCTCCTCATTTGAGAAAGCACTGCTAACAAATGTGAAATTACAGTCTGAGGGATAAATTGAAGAATCTGTGAGTTTTGATGTTATTTATTTATTTATTTATTTATTTATTTATTTTTCACATTTATCAGTCACTGTTTTTTTTTTTGTTTTTTTTGTCTCTGGGATATATTGATGACAAAAGTGTCTCATAAAATGGATTCGTTTGTTTTGTCTTTTCCTTTGCAGAGGAGCTCGAGGAGGAGAAGGAGAACCCAACAGAGACAGAGCTAACAGAAAAACAGAAACACCAGCTCCGCCACAGAGAGCTCTTCCTCTCCCGGCAGTATGAGAGTCTACCTGCGACACACATCAGGTACAGTGCACAGAGGCATACAAATACATACAGAAAATGGACTGTACAGCTCGCCAACTAAAGGCAGTGCCCATGGATAGTCACTCATTCAGCCATGAATCCATCCATCACACAGTGCGCACTTCCTTTGTTTGTGTTTTTATATGGTGTGTGCTTCCTCCCCTCTCTCTCTCCATTAGGGGGAAGTGCAGTGTCGCATTATTGAATGAGACTGAAGCCGTTCTTTCATACCTTGACAAAGAGGTAAGCCTGAGAGGGGGGAACAAATTGATGTCTCTTTCTGGTTTTTGTTACCTCAAGCTGCATCATAGAAAGTCCAGTCATAATTTACATGCTTTTTCTTCCCTTTTCTTCTTTTTGTTGTTGTTGTTAAATTCTGTTGCTTCAGGAAGTATTCAGGCTTTTCAGATATGTCCCTGCCAGTTATTAAACTCCTAAAAAAAGACTCTCACATTAGAAATCTGTTTCAATACAAATAATCAATTTGTGTCTTAAAGGGTTTAGATGCAGCTGCGTACACCGTTGCTTCATTTACCATGAGCAAATCTATGAAGATCCAAATTAGTGCCTGCACCTTGGCCCACTCTTCTTCATTTGTAACATCATGTGCACAACTCCCCAAAAGTTGATTCTGTTCATCCAGATGAACAGAATCATCCAGATGAACAGAATCAACTTTTGGGGATTTACTTACCTGGATGATTGAGTATGCATCAAGACATCATGCGCACAAGTTCCTCTGGTACATGGAGGCAGACGCAGCGCTGGTTCACATTGCTATAAAATGGGTTTGTTAACCAATAGAGAAAAACGTGATTCATTTCGTTCATCAGGAAAATACAGGGTGCTGTTGGGGTAGACATAAAGTGGAATACATAAAGAATCCACAGTGTCTGTAGCTCACTGGATAAGGCCTAGGAGCTAGCTGTTACATGACAGAAATACCATTGCAAAAAATTAGGCTTGATTAGCACAGGAAGCGGGAATTTTTTATTGTCTTAGAGTAAGGCCTGACTGGTGGGGAGTGAACGGCCAGGTGAACTAGTGACTTGTGATGCATTTATATTGGTAATGATGAATAAAAATTGGGGAATGCACAAAAAAAGTTTGCCATTTGTGGGAAGAATCTTGACAATATTATCAAAAAGCTGAGGTAATGCAAGCCTGGACCTGTCGGCAACTTGTTGCTAGGAAGTTTGTATTCTCCCACTTTCTGGCTGAGTGATTGCTGGAGGTTGCCGGCAGTTGGTAGGTGAAATTAGTAACACAGCTATACGATGCTGCACCAAAAAAACCGTCACACTGTTTGCAACAATTTCACCTAGCAACAACCAGTTGAGGAAATAAATATTTTCCCCCTGCAACCACAGGGTGCCTGGGGGTGGTGGACGTCGCTAGGTCCGTGTGGCTGATGCTGCGTTCCTTTTACTTTCTTTTTTTAACAGTTTTTTATTGTTTACTTAAACGGTCAAAACATGTATGGCTTAAAAATGACCTAAACAAATAATCAGTAAACAGTTGAGTAATATTTTCTTCTCAGTTGACTGATTATATTATATTTTTACTAAAACTCTTTATTATATTTTGGCATGTTGTCTGTCACATAAGTATAATTATATCTGTTATAACACCTGGAGATCACAGGAATCCCAGCCCTGCCAAAATCTGGGAAGCTCCACATTAATCGATGTGATGTTTTCCTTAGGATACCTTCTTCTATTCGCTGGTTTATGACCCAACACAGAAAACCCTGTTGGCTGACAAAGGAGAGATCAGAGTGGGACCGCGTTTTCAGGCAGATGTACCTGAAATGCTACAAGAAGGTGAATTGCAGATTTCACCTTTATTTCTTTCCTAACCCTTTTTCTAAAGCATAAACAAAATGTAATTAGCTTATAATTAAAACCATCACTAATAAGCAAATAAGCGTGGAAGGCAAATCCATTGTTATCCTACTGTGTGTGAGAGCTGTTGTCTCTGGGCTTTGCAGGTGAAGCAGATGAGAGAGATCAGGCCAAACTAGAAGAGAAACTGTGGGATCCAGAGTGCCCACTCACCAACAAACAGATAGACCAATTCTTAGTGGTGGCACGGTAGGTCGCCCTCACATCTACAGCAACAACTTCTCGATCGCATGCACTGGATAGGCAGTTTCACAGATGTAACAATTCTGAGTTTTAGCACTTTAATAGCCCGTGGTGCTATGAAGGATTGGCTGAAATATTTAGTGTGTGAGATAATATAAATGCACACTGTTATGAGCCATGGCTCATAAGTTTGGCTCATTATTTTCATTTTTATTCATTCAATATGTGAATTTGTCATGGGTTTTTATTTATAAGGGAGGATGAAAATGAATTAAAAATGAATCACGCAGAGATTTAAATCGCTTTTTGGTTAACAAACGACTGTTTACTGTTTCTGATGAACGACTCATCTGTGTTTGCCATTTATTTTTGCTCCATACCACCCAGTGCATATTTTGAGCTGTGAGGCTGTTAGTGTTTTCTTTGCAGACATGCCCTGCACATTAATATGTCAGACCATGCAGTAAGCTGTGCATATATGTATCATGTATTGACTGACTGTGGGTAATTTTCAGGGCGGTCGGGACCTTTGCCCGAGCGCTGGACTGCAGCAGCTCTGTTAGACAGCCAAGCTTACACATGAGTGCAGCTGCAGCCTCACGAGATATCACACTGGTCAGTGGGACACACACAGTCGAACCCTGCAGCACCTCGCTGGGATTTAATTGATGGTTTTGTAAGGTTTTTTTTCTGCGTGCATTGATTACAGTTCCATGCGATGGACACATTGCACCGCCATAATTACGATTTGTCCAGTGCGCTGAGCGTACTGGTCCCAGCGGGGGGCCCGGTGCTTTGCAGGGATGAGATGGAGGAGTGGAGCGCCTCGGAAGCTGCCATGTTTGAAGAGGCATTAGAGAAATATGGAAAAGACTTCAATGACATCCGACAAGACTTTGTAAGTGTTTTGTTATCATTCTGCCTGGTAATCCTGTTAACGTAGAAGTTATTCAAAAGAATATTACATTATTTATGGTGCTTTTAAGATATTTTGTTTTTATGTAGCATTTGATTGGTTGTTACCCGTTACTGTGAGAGACTGCTCACTGTGCAGTTAAAGTCTTCATGTGGTGAAATGTATTCACAGCATGCCGATGGACAGTTGAGAGGTTCGACTTTGAGGCTTTGAGAAGTTTCCAAAGAGTCGTCCTCCCTCATCAGTGAAAATCTGTCACAATGGAAATCCATTGTAATCTGCATAAATTGAAGCTGCTGTTCTGTGAAGCACAAAATTACCAATTTTAGCACTCGCCTTTCAAGCCTGTGGGGGTGAGGGATGACTGTTTGGTTCTTTTGAACTCTCCTTCCCACCATCTACCTCTACTGTACAATAAAGCCAGGGTATGGGTGTATGCGGTGGCACCAGGTGCTCATGAATACTTATTAAATGTGTGAATTTCTCTGTGTTTCCGTCTGAGGCCCAGAACCAAGCAAAGCCAGTAACTCTGAGCCTCTGTGGTCACGATGCCTCTTGCTCATGAATATACATGAAGGCTTCGCACCCAGATGGCAAGAACATGAGATATTAATATCATTAATTTGCTCTGTGTCTGTCTCTTTCTCTCCCCGTGCTCGATCGTTTCTTCTTGTGAAGCTGCCGTGGAAGTCTCTGACCAGTATCATAGAGTATTACTACATGTGGAAGACTACAGACAGATATGTGCAACAGGTGAGAAAACCATGTAGCTGCTATGCTACATGCATCTTTTTTTGTAATTAGTGTGTGTTTTTCTTACATTTACACAAGATTAAACGAAACGATGCCATCCCTAACAACTGCATCACGCTTCTAGTGGGCAAAAACTCCTCCTGCATAAATAAATAAAGCAACTTTGTCCTAGCTTTGTTTATTTTTGTTTTTTTATTGACTACTACATGGGACTTTAATCTGAAAAGGATACTCCAGTTTTTATGTTTATTTGAAGCTGCAAGAATTTTAAAAAAAGAAAAAGAAAAGGAAAAGCGTATCAGGCAGTCAACATCTTCAAAAAATACTTCTCAAAGGAGCTGAATAGCTTAAGCTCAAGATTTTGTTTCCTTTTAAAAATGTGCAAAAACTCATTGATTCATTAGAAAGGCACAACAAAACCAAAGCAGTTCACAACAACTATTCCAACTGTCTTTCTGTAAAATCAAAAGGTTTCATGCAGTTCAAAATTAGTCCCCACAACATTTTAAAATAAAAGGGTACAAAAAATGCTTTTGCCCTCTTAAAAAGTGACGTTTTCATGCTTGTTCAGTTTTTAAAATTATAACCGTGTCCCTAGGGATACAAAATAAGTAGAAGTGGCTAGAATCAGGCTTTCTATTGAAATAAAGTTCTCACCCACAGCTCTGACCACTTTTGAAATGTCTTTTTTTATTCTTTTTACTTTATTTTATTTTTTCTGAGCTGCCACACATAGTAAAATGGTCCTCGTTATGTTTTTATTATACCGATATAAATGTATTTGCAGTGATTAATTCTGAAGTGGCGGTCTGTACGAGTGCAGCTTAAAAACTGTAGGATACTTTTACGTCTAATTCAGTTGCACCATTCCTTGGACCTCCATTGCTTAATAAATTTGAAAAATGCCTGCTGCACGGCCTACTAAACTTTTTCTTTTTCTAGAGCTATCGAAAACTTTATATTGCTATTCACAGACTAAGTGTTACGTCTTATGATAAAACTGCCCTCTGTGTAGAAACAGGGTAGTTCCCCTTAAGATAGGCGTGGTGGTGCAGAACATGTTTACAACCAAAGAAGCAAAAAATCTGGTTAAAAACGTCCTTCTGTTTGAGAAGAGCAACCAAATGTATAGCATGCACAAAAGGATAGCCTTTGCTCTCCAAGGATTTCATGTGCTCAGATATAAATTGTGTTTATGTGCCCCTAAAAAGCATAGAGGGAGAAAACAACTCCTTTGAATTACATCGACAGATTTAATTATTACCACTGTAATTCCACACTCCAACTTTCAGGATGCAGGGCTGAGTTTTATTTGAAGCAATGCTTGTTAAAGACAACAGTTGTTTTTATTTTGGGATTAATGAAGAAATCAATTTTTTTTCTCTTTGAACAGAAGAGACTGAAGGCAGCAGAGGCAGAAAGCAAGCTGAAGCAGGTTTATATCCCCACATAGTAAGTTTCTTTATTTCATATTTCAGTGTTTGCAGATGACATTGGATGTCTTTTGTCTGTTACTCTGCTTGTGGTGGACAGATGATGATTTTATGCAGTATAGCTGCTGTCATTCTGCTTCCTAAATCACTTTGTCTGTCCTCTGACAGTAACAAACCCAACCCCAACCAGATCTCGATGACCAATGGCAAGATGGCGACGGTGAACGGAGCGGGCCCTGGGGCCTACCACGCAGCAGGGGGGGGCAGAGCCTGCGAAAGCTGCTACAGTGAGTTAGTGTGTGCGTGTGAGAGTGAGTGAGTGTGTGATTAGCCATGGCAAGTGTGAAATTAAGTGGTGAGGGCAGTGAACATAAGTCAATTAGAAATCTAATGGAAACAAATGAAGCCTTAGACAGCTGTCGCTTCTCTTACTTAAAGAAGAAATGCTTTCCTTTTATTTTCAGTCTTTGCTTATTATTAACAGCTTCACAGACTGAAAGGGGAAATCGTTGTCCCACAGTATGCAACCCAGAGTGTTAACAGAGTGCCTCTAGCTGCCTAAAAATATTAGATTTCACTTTGTGAGAGGATTAGCAAGCAGGGTGGTTAGCTACAGCCCAAGTCACACATGCCTAGAACAAAACCAAGATAATTTTAACTACTTTGCTTTCTTTCTTATCTCTTCTATTATTACTTTTACTTTCACCCTTACGAGGAGAGCCATTTTTAAGCATGGGTGCAATGATTTTGATAAATAACCTGGAACAAAGGCCCAGAGAGCGTTTGATGACCCTCTGCAACCACCGATCACAAAGAAGGGGGAAAAAAAGTATTTCCCAAACAGATTGAAGGTGTACAGACTCTGCTTCTGGTTGTGTAGTGCCATGCAGTTTTGCTGCTGCTCAGGGAAGGGCTGGCATATATTTGTAGGTAAATCTGAATCTTGCGTGCAAACTGCAGGCAACTGTGGCAGTCTGCTAGCAACCAAAACAAACCCATTGCCCCAAGGCTTTTGGTGCAGCAGTGTTTAACTCTTTGTGACCAGTTTCACCTTAAATCAACCTGTTGGAGGATACACATTTTTTGCCCCTTGTCAACAAAAATCTAAGTAGCATAAAATGCCTTCAACATAACTGTTTCTGAATTTTAACAATCCACTATAACACAAGTTGCAAGATTCTCTGGATATTTGACTTTTCAGTAATAATAATTCTGCTGGACATAAAAATCTGTCTGCGGCAGACTTCTGCTGATGTCACGTTTTATTATGATGATATTCATTTTTGTGTCCCTTGGTGGGACTCAATTGCACTGAGAACTGGGAGAATTGTAAAACTTATAACCTGAGTTCTGCTTATTAGTTCTTGAACACATCCTAACATTCCCCTTAAAATCTACTGTAAAATGTAGAATATTTAAAAAAGCTGACAACTAAAATTATTTGATGGAAATGATAAATCTAAATGCTTAATATCTGCTCACTTTGCAGTACAACGGCCTCGTGCACTGTTTCATGTTTGTAAGCACTTAAAGTCAGTAGCAAGCATATAGTGACGTCTTGTGTAGTATGAATATTGATAAAATCACACAGGGAAAGATGGAGATCAATATTCTTAGTGTCTTGAGACCAGTCTTTTCTGCCATCTCTCTAACAAGTGTTAATGGATTCCATACATTAACAGCCATGCAGTCAGCCCAGTGGTATTCATGGGGGCCTCCAAACATGCAGTGTCGTCTGTGCGTCTCCTGCTGGATGTACTGGAAGAAGTATGGTGGTCTGAAGATGCCAAGCAGAGCTGAGGGTCCAGAGGAGAGGACCTCACCCACTCCAGCAAGCAATGTAAGCTCAGTGGAGGGTACAGAGAAGGGTTTCTGCAGGTCCTTAAAACATGTTCATATTAGAGTTAGACAAAAACAAAGCCTTTGAAACAAACTTGTAAAAATCTGTACCTCCTGTGTGATGCAGCGTTCCTGACACTTTAAATTTGGTGACACATTTTAAGCTGTTCTTTTGGCCACAATTTGCCTTTATTTTAAGTTCAGACACTAGAAACCAGCTAGCTCCTGGCCCTTTCACATCACTGATGAGGCAATCCCAAAAAGATCATCTTAAGCTGTGGTAAAAATGTTCTTCAACTGGAATACAGCTGGTGATGGAAGTGTGGGTTATTTTGGTGATCCTCTGCTAGCTGAAGGTTATCATAACCAGAAGCTTGGAACAGATGGAGAACTGGTTCATGTGCCTCTGTATCAGAGGTGGGCAATCGGTTTTCTCAAGGAGAAACTGAGAACACAAGAATCTTGATCTGTTGTGGAGGGCTGTAGCGATGAGCTGATCTCCATTCTGCTCAGTATTCATTTTTATCTCTTTATAAGCTATTGGTGCAGCCCTTCATAGCAATCCCAGTTTCTCGTGGCCTCTTGGGAAGATCAATTACCCAGCCGTGCTCTATGCTAAGCCCCTCGTTGGTGCAGAGCAGAACAAGGGTTACCATTACTAGCTGCAGTCTAAGACGAAGGAGTTGGAGTTTAGCTGCATGATGACTCACCGGAGAGGTTGCTGATTGTGCTGCGGTAAAAATATTTTTAAGGGACCATCAGGCACTCAGTAGTTTAACCCGTTTACCATCTTGATGTAAATTTTATGGATGCAGTGACAAAATATCAAAATATCCAGACGTAAAAATAATAGTAGTCCAAGAAAGTGGCTGATGGAAACCATAATAGAAGCCTTTACTAATATCAGTCTTCATCTGAAAACAGTGGCTTTGCTTCTGTTTCACAAAACAAGCTCGATTGCCAGTTATCTAATGCAGCGGCCCTACAATAAATCCTTCCCTCAGGAAGGTTGTAATGCTTGATTTTTATCTAAACTGTTTTCAGAAGGGTGCTGATTCAACTTTATGGCCGTTTTAGAGGCTGTAATTATCCGCTGGGATAAACGGGGCGGGCAAATGATTAGATTCTCCTCACTGTATTACACAATACAGTTCAACAGCACCACGAATAGTAGCCTCCACAGTGACGACAGAGTGAATTAGACTCCCCTCTACAACAGTTTGAACCACAAAACAGTTTTGTGTTAAACATGCATCTTTTTAATAATAAATAACAGTAAAATCTAATTTGTTTTTCAGATTTTTGTTAAAGCCTTCAAACCAGCCAATGTGAATCTTTTGATAATGGTTTTTCAAAATAAAATCCAATAATACAGAAGCTAGTGTAGTGGCTATCAAACCTTTTCTGGCATGACCGACCCCCCCCCCCCTCCAAGAAAGCCACCATTCTACATTTTAAACTAATAGCCTTTGTTAATAAAACCAAATCCAAGTTAAATTTTGGTGACATAAAGGTCAGCATGTTATATATATACTCAACCTTTTTAATCCCTTTTTATTGGAAATTTTAACATGATACACTTTTGGGGGTTTTTTGAACAAAATTGTCTATTTTTGAGTTTTTATGCTCAGTGCAGCTCTTTGATGTGCACATATGCACTAAGGCTGCATTTAAATGAAGATGAGTTTTTCCCCCTGCAAAAATATAACCATTCAACTGAAGTTCCCATTCCCAGCCCAAGAGTTTAAAAACCATTGGATTTGTTGAACCATCTCTGACTTTTACATTTTCTGTCAAACTGATTAAATTTTCTTTTGTGTTTTGTTTGTTTGTTTTTTCCTTCCTTTCTGTCCCTCCCTCGATCTCAGGAGTCTCGCTCAAGGGGTCACGCTCCCCGCCAGTCCAACCACATGGTGCCGATGCGAAACAGCAACAGCCCCAAATCCTCCATGAAGACCAAGCAGGCTTTCCTGCTGCAGGCCACCCGCCTCACCAAGCTGGCCCGGCACATGTGCCGTGACATCATCAGGCTGCGCCGCGCTGCGCGCCGGCCCTTTGTCCCCATTAACTGTGGGGCCATAAAGGCAGAGTGTAAGAGCTCTTTCAATTCCTCCTAACTTCTGCCACATGGATACACATACACATCTCCAGACAGAACACAACATACAGAGACACACACCAACACACACCTCCCCTCACCCCGACTGCCCCACCATCAACCCCCGACATCTCTGCTCGCCTCTGCCCCACCCACCCCCTCCGTCTGTCTCTTTCTGTTTTATTATAATTATTGTTATTTTGTTTTTGTATTCTCCCCCCCGTTTCCAATAAAGACTGCCTGTCCTCATAACTATGAGTTTTGATCATCTTTTCATTCGTGTTTTTTTTCTTTATTATTTTTTTTATTCTTTTGCCTGTTGTTATGTTTCTGAGTCACTTTGAACCAAAAGCCATTATTCGAGTGGTTAAACAGGGATACACACACCCACACACATGCGCGCGCACGCACACACACACACACACACACACACACACTGTGACTGAAGTCGCTCCTGTCATAATGAATAGATTGTAACAGCATCCAGTAGAAGTCTAGTCTGAGCCGTATATATTTGCTGAAGTTGCTGGTAGAGGAAATGTATTTTATTAAGAAAAGCTCTATTTTGCACGGCGCTCCTGGTAAAGGTGCGTCCAGTCTGTGCTGTTATGACTGAGTGAGTTGTCTCAGCCACATATGTTCATTGTAAATACTGAACCTCAGCTTCACTGTCTTTGCCATCACCATTTTTAAATATTTTTTTAATTTAAACTTCTTTTTTTTTTTTTTTTGCACATGCATTTTTCCCTCCTATTGATCATGTGTGTATCTGTGTACAAGACAAAGTGAACTGTTTGGATTGATTGTGAGCTTCAGACAGATTTGGAACCCTGAAGGAAGGAAGGTGAAGAGAAGACTTGGGTATAGCTGCTGGCTGCATCGCCCCTAGTAGACCAGGCCCAATCATAAGGAGTCCAGATCCCATTTGGGGATGGACCTTTTGCCATATTATTCACTCAGCTAATTTCCTGTGTTTCAAATCATGCAATATTCATATGAATCCACCCTGTCTCGTATATCCTGTGGACAGGATTTGCCACTCAGACTCATTCCTCGCCTTCGATTTCCCCTCCCTCATCTTTCATTCTCTAACGACTGTTGCAATATTCTCATCTCATCTTCTACCTCTACTTTTTTTTTTTTTGCTCTTTTCTTTCATTGCTGTGTGAATGTGGAGTAGACCTGCAATAAAGTCACACCTGAAAGCATCTTTTCCGAGTCCTTGTGCTTCATGTGTCTGTGTTCTCTGTCCATCAACTCCACCACACTCAGAGGAAGCACAGCGGCACCCCTGCCTCCCCCGCTCCTCAGCATGGACTCAACCTCCAGTGCCTGCTGTCATGCCGTCTTCATAATTGAATGTATGTGTCTACGATATGTTTTCATGCATGTAAGCATGTGCTGACATCTGTATGCGCATGTGAGAGGGGGGGAGATTTCTCCTCCCTTAGAGCAAGTCGCTGCAAAATACCTCAGTCATTTGCTCCTTTGCATCAAATCCTGCATCTTGTGGTCTTTATCCATAATCATGTACCTGAGAAGAGGCCATTTTCATCTGCATGAGATGTTCATGTTGATAAACGGATAAATAGGGGTTTTTTTGTTTTGTTTGTTTTTTATTTAAATACGGGGAGAAGAGGGGATTGACAAAAATTTCTGTGTATGTGTGTTTGGTTTAGACATGTTAAGGGTGTCGGAAGGGCAGGGGACTCGCCTACCTAAAACCAGAGCCGCCCAAAGGAGCACTCTGACTAGTGTCCTGCAGTTTCTAGGTAAATGAACACACAGTCAGTGTTTGAGCAGTAGTCTAACCCATTAAGCCAATAAAACATGAGCAGAAATAACTCAGATGGTCTATAGGAGCCACTTCATGCACCTCCGGTGTGTCTTTTCCAGAGTCCCGTCCAGCAACCCACGCCCCTCGCTCCCACCGCACCCCGGGCCTTCAGACGCCTCCCCCTAGACGCCTACTCTCCTCTCTACCACATGGGCCTCACGGCATGCTGGGAAAACGCAGCTATCATCACCACAGCAGGGCTGACCCAGACAGGCGCACAGGTACATCACAGACTCTTATTAATCAGTAAAAAGAAAAAGAGATCTGATTTAATCCAACAAAGGTAATTATTTTCAGATTTGCTTAATTTAATCCTGCTCAAAAGCAGAAAGTCCATTCTGTTTAAAGCCCCCCACATTCAAAAGAAAAAAAATGCATCCCTTCTTTCTTTTTTTTAAGTTACTCGTAATGTGAATTAAGTCTGGGGAATAAATAGTGTTGATATCCAATGTTTTGTTATCCTTATGCTTAATAAAAAATCCAATTAGTAGGAATACATCTGGAGTTGATAACCTTTTCTGCCATTTCTTATCTAAACTAGCTCGTTGGAGAGAATGACAACTAATTCTAATGAAAACGAATCAGCAGATGGGGGTCATTTGGATAATTTGGATGGTTCAACTTCAGTTTGACACTTTGTTTTTTATTGGTAACTTCACTTTTTTTTACTGAAATTGAAACACAGTTATTTGTTGCACAACTTGTAACTAGGACAAGAAATAAAACCAATCAATACTACTCGCAACTGGCAGATTCCCTCATGTGTACTTTGCCTCTTTCTCTCACTGCTGTGGGTTTGTTTTTGCAGAGAACCCAGGTACAACAGGTGGACCTCTCATGGTAGGCTTATTTTCTATTTGCTTTACACTTCCTCTACAGCTGCATCGACTGCTCTCTAACGTTCGGATGTATGTCTTGCAGCATAACGGCCGCAGCAGCAGCAGTGGAAATACCAGAGGAGGAGTGATGATTCGCAAGAGGCGCCCTAATTGGATTGATGCTCCCGATGACAGCTTCTTCCTTGTCACACGGGAGACCAGGTAAGCAAAGGTGACCCTTTCTTGAATTCTGATAGGCTTGTTGTGTGTGTGTGTGTCTCTGAAGGAAGATGCTGACAGCTGAGCGAAAGCAGACGACAGGAAATAGGCTGGCACAGAAATGGACAGCGAGTTATTTTTGTCTCATGGTGACCTTGAGACAGATGCACAATGCACATCAGCTCAAAAGGATACAACACAATGCCCTAAGAGTGCAAACACATCAGCACATCATTCAACACTGTTTTGACCAACTGGATGGAAAATTTGGAAACTGATTAACACACTCATGTCATATTGTACTATTTTTTTGGGGGGGTTTAAGGGGTTTTGACAACTTTAAAGGATTTTAAATCAGTAAGAAGCTTGGGCAGCACAGTGGTGTGATAGTTAGCACTGTTGCCTCACAGCGAGAAGGTCCTGGATTTGAAGGTCCTTTCTGTGCAGATGTTCTCCCTGTGTCTGCGTGGTTTCTCTTTGGGTACTATGGCTTCCTCCCACAGTCCAAAGTCCCCGCT
>NW_005187470.1:3108525-3118328 GCF_000239375.1 Pundamilia nyererei
CACAAGTGAAGGTGAGGACAATCACTGACAATGAGGAAGGGAAGTAGAGCTAAAGAGCAAAGATGGAAGACATAAGAGCCTGATAACTAAAAAATGACATAGTTTTTAACTGGAAACAGTGAAACGCAGACACACAAACAAACTAGAGCTAACATGTATCCAGAACTGAAGACTCACAGAAAATCTAAACTAACAGTAAAGAGAGCAAAGAAACAAGCAGAGAACAACAAGTCCAGTTCAAACCTTTGAGACTAGTCCCACACTTGGATTCAGTCAAGGATGTGGATGCATTTTTTCCCATATAGACATTAATCTTGTGCTTCACTGTGAATTCAATTCAGTTTTATTTATATAAAGCCAAGTCACAACAATAGTTGCCTCAAGGCGCTTAAGGATTTGTCTTGGTCAGATTTCTGGTTATTTATTTATTGCTGTCTGATTCAGTTCAGTTACCTTTTAGCTACATTAGCCCTGTGGGTCTGAGGGTTAGGTGGTGCAGACATTCAGGTTCCCAAGGGGTGAATGTGACTATCATATACCACTTATGATGAATCCTCTCATAAGCACAAGCATGTCTTTGAAGGCACGGGTGAAAGATGGTATACTTTCTGAAGATTTAATCAAAGTCCAGCTGAAATGTAAGATTTCATGGTGCATTCAGGTAATTTAATAAAACATTTAATAAATGCGATTAACTGTGCCATAAACAGCTGTTCAAAACATGCTGTTTCATCATCCTCCAGCTTTTCAGCTAAAACAGCCTGCCATTGATTTTGTTGCTGTTGGTTTTTTTTTCTGCATTATAAACAAATACACGTATACATTTTTAATAAAAAACCTCTTCATTCAAGTGTATTCACCTTCATGGTCTGTTTCTTTTTGCGTTGCTTTAGCCATTAATATACTTTTTTCTATGTGACTGAATTTACATCCATTTACTTTTTCTTTAAATGTACACATGCACTTTCCCGCATGGACTCATACACGTACGTATGTGTTCCCATGTGCAAGAGAAAGATGTTCCTCCATTAAGCCTGTGTCTAAATGAGCCATAGCGCTCGGCTCTCACAGCCGCCCTCGGACCGCTGGGGCTAAAATTAGAGGAGGCTAACTGGTGCAGATGGAGCCTGGCACCGTTGTGCCCTGAGTGGAAATATCATTACCACATTAACCATGGCTGCACTTGCATGAATCACTCAGTTACCACCAAGGCAACATGGCCGTGTGAGTGGGACAGCATCGATCTGAATTCTGCACCCTTTGTTTAATTGTCTCCTAGTAGAGACAATTAATGCCTTTCTGAACAAAATGCATTAATAGATGTGCCCTGAAAAGTTGGTGCTAATGAGAAATGATCAGAGGTTTCATCAACTCCCTTTCTTTGCTTCTCCTTTTCTCTGAGTATGATGAAAACACAGAGTATAGACAAGGGGTTGGAGATGTCTCCCACTAATTCGGAGATGGGAGAGAGATAAATAGAAATGAAAGTAGAGATGACAAAATGTGTTTCATTTTAGGTGACGCAGTGGAGCGTCATTAAAACAATTCTACTAGTTAGGCAATAAAAAATTTGAAACTATGGACAGGAAAATTTAAACTTTTTAAAATATTGTACAATAATCACACAAGAACTGGACTTAAAATCAGCGGCAGCAGGTCTTACAGAGAGACTTTTTATTTGAATTGCCATCATTTTGTCTAGAGGAGGTCAGGAAAAAAGCAAAACATGGAGTGTCTACAGCTATTTGTAAAACATGCTGGAGGCTATGTCATGGTTTAGGGCTGCATTTCAGCCAGTGGTGTTGGGCATCTTGTCAAACTTGATGGCATTGTAGATGCAGAAAGTACCGTTAAATTTTCATCCACCGTGCAATGCCATCTGGAAAGGATCTACTTGGCATGACTTAATTTTTCAGCAGGACAATGAATCCAAAATCACTGCCAGTGCAATAAAACATACCTGGATAGAAAAACAGAGAATGGAACACCATCAGTCAAAGACTGGCACCCCCAGGGCCTGGACCTCAACATTATTGAGGCAGAGGTGGATGAACTCAACTGTAAATGGAACAAAAGGCAGCCAACATCCAAAGCATGTCTTTCATGTAGCCCGGAGAACTATTCCTGAAGACTACTTAAAGAAAGTACAAGAAAGTAAGCGAGAACATCCTCTGGGAACTATAATAATCTTTAGCAATCTTTCATGACTTTCATGTATGTTAAAATATTTTGTTCGCATGTAAATTGCATTTTACACTCAAAGTATAAACCAGGTATAAAGAGCCCACTTTTACTACCTTTTAATGTTTTCCTCCCTTGAGGTGACAGCAGTCCATAAATAACCAGTAAATACAAAACTATTACACCACTGTTCCTCATTTCTTTCATTGCTGATAAAAAATAGCACTCCAGTGACTTTTCCCCCCTTATTTAATTGGAAAACCCCCCATTGCATTTTGGTGAGTAAATGAATGGCAGCTTGTTTAATTCCTGAAATCGAATACTCCCAAGATATCACAAAAATCAGATGTTTGCAAAGAGAAATTGCTATAAATTGGACCTAACATGTTTTCCTTATTTTCTCTCATATATCCTTACCAAATACTTTTGTAGATACACCTGTTTAATCGCTTGTAAATCTCTAATCAGCCAGTCGCATGACAGTAACTCGCAGCACAACTTTCTGAAGTTCAAATCGAGCATGAGAATTAGGAAGAAATGGGATTCAAGTGACTTTGAATGTGGTCGGGCTCTTGTGCCAGATCGGCTGATCTGGATTTTTCCAAAACTTCAGTTTCACAGAGATTTTCACACACAACCATATCTAGGATTTACATAGAATGTAACTTGGATAAACACTCAACAACCAAGTTATACTAAAATGAGCTCTACATTAACACGGCTAATGTTTTAAATAATAAGTGTATGTAAAGGTAATCCTTGTGAACCAAAGGCTAGGGCTTTGGTCTTCATGATGTCTTAGACAAATTGGTTATCCCTAGATTGGTCATCCGAGGCAAGGAAGCTCCACCCAGCTGGTGATTAAAGCTTTTGCAGCCAGTCAGAAGAAAACTAGATT
The DNA here is from genome assembly GCF_000239375.1 of Pundamilia nyererei. Classification (NCBI taxonomy): domain Eukaryota; kingdom Metazoa; phylum Chordata; class Actinopteri; order Cichliformes; family Cichlidae; genus Pundamilia; species Pundamilia nyererei. Next base: position 3,111,605 of record NW_005187470.1, read on the forward strand.
AAGGATAGAAAAGCTAAAACTAAGGAGCTTACTTTAAACTATGAATCATGATAAGCTACTATAGTAGAATCCACGATTAAAAATAAATGGCAAATGGCAAATGGACTGATTCTTATATTGCGCTTTTCTACTCTTCCGGAGCACTCAAAGCGCTAAATATGGAGCTGGAAAATGAGCACGTCTCATTTCTTCCCCAAATTTGTCACATTATCCTTCAGATTTTATAGATTTGCATTTGGAGAGGCTCCGAACTTCTGAACTAAGCAATCAAACTGCAAATAAAATGGATACACAAGCTTCACAGCTAAAACAGCGAAATGGTGCTTAAAGTGCTTAACAATGCCTCAGTATTAACAGTGTTATAATATCATATATCGAATGATTGTCTATAGCAAAGCGTCAGAAATGGGGAACATTAGGATACAGAAGCAGAGCAAAGCAGAATATAAATGAGACAGGCTGATATGTTTGAGGATAGATTTACATGTTTGCTTTCTTCCTCCCAACAACCAGATGAACAGACAACCAGCAGAGATAAATCCGTTCTGTTTTCCCTCCGTGTTATAACTGCGTGTCCTCTAACTTTGAGCCATAGCACACGCATGCGGTGCTCAGTGTCAGGGTATACTGTACTTGAGAGATTTGAGTGGAGACTCTTACATGCACATTCAGACACATTTGGTGTTTTTGGATGTACTGGCACATAATGTACTGTAATCTGCTCAGTAGGAGATCCCCGTGGTTCGGCACATTATAGTTGTGCAGTGCAGCGGGGATTTGGAGGCAGCCGGTGTGTTTTGCATTAACAATACGAGACAACATTTACAGCAATAGGAAAGGGGAAGAAAATGAGATTGCACAAAGAGCTTTGCTGTGCATTAAGTCTCAGACTGCTCTAAGGGAACCATGAATAATCACCTATACATTGTGGTTATGCACCTTGCATTTGTCTCCATTTGGATTCAATTAGCGCTCTGTCCAAGACTTGTGAGTGTGTCCCAAGAATCTGGGATTCTTTAGTGCCTGTGGGTTGTAAAAAGTGCTTTCCTGTCACGCCGCAAAGCCCACTGCAGTCTGGAAATTACCTACAAAACTCTCAACGAGCCAGAAAATCCTGCAAAAATGTTCTCCTCTATTACTTCATAACAGACACGTGTATTTGTTCTGGTGCTCGGAACGCGCTGCACTCTCCTATAGTAAATCTCTCGAGATGAGAAGAATCTAGTTGTATCTAATTACCTTCTCAACAGCCTGGATCCGCAATGTATTGCCCTCCAGCTGAACTGTGCTCATATTAAATCATTCAAACTACCCTAAACTTCACAGCGTTCTCTCTTTATGAGATTTTTCATCTTCGTGTCTTGAACTCGCCGTTCTCTGGCTGTTTGCACTTTTCTGCTTAAATTGCACTGATCAGAGAAATCAGAAGCCATTTTCTTGCTCATATTTAAGAGACACTGATTCTAAAACCAGAATCAGATGTTGACTGATGATTACATTTTTTTCCAACCAAACAACCAGATGATTAACAACCAGTAGCGCAGTATGGCAAGCCCACGGTGATAAATCAGCTGTCTCATGAAGTCAGTTTCATAATTTGTATATTTGGGCTCTATGTGTTGATGCAGTCAACATGAGTAATCGTCTCAGTCAAGCATTATTTGCAGGCTAAGAAATACATTCAGAAGCCACTTTATTAAGTACACCTACTCATCTGCTTGTTACTGTACAATCAGTCAGTCACATGACAGCAATTCAGTGCTAAAGTATTAGTAAAAACATTTTTTGTTGTTGTTTTGTTTTATTTATTTAAGGATTTTCGACTCATGTTGAGTGATTATTGTTTCCCTGACCCTCGAGGCAATAGTTGGATTAGCTGCTGATATTTGCATTTTTAAGCAGTGAAATACAGTTAAAGTACCAAAGGTAAATTTACTTATAATACCATTTCTGTAAAATGTAGTCTAATGGGTTATAACTGCTGACATTGCAGCTTGGCTTGCTAGGGAATTTCCTAGGGGATCGATAAAGTCTTACCTATAAAATTTACCAAATCTTTGTATTATTAATCTGAATTTGCAAAGTCAGTAGTGTCGATTGTTAGAAAAGGTTGTAAAAATAAAAGATGAATATATAGTATGGACATAGCCAGTCTGATGTTGAGCACAAACTGCACCACACAGTATGCCATTTTTTCAGATTACTGCATTAAAAAAATTTCAAAATCCTATAAGCATAGTTGAACTACTGCCCAGGTGTAAACATGTTAATTTCAGCTGCAAAGTTGTGCATTTTAACACATGAGTTTATGGCAACCAGACTAACCAACTATGAAGCCAGTCTCTGGTAGTCTTTTGTAGAACTGAGGCACTTAGAAGTTTGCTTCAGACCTGGAGTTGAATGAAAAACATAATATAAGCCCCTGAAATATGGCAGAGAGGAAGCATAAAACAAGTACCAAACGCCTCAGGAACATCCTTTTAGTTTTATTAATGCTGTTTATCTCTGCATCCCTGTTTTTTTTTCTTCACTCATCTTGTCCCATGTTGTCTCCATCCATCTAGGCGGGCTCGACGGATGTTGTCTCGCTCCCAGCTGAGGCACGCTTGCCGGCAACCTTGTGAGCAAATCACCCTGCGCAGGGTCTCCCAGGGTCCACCGCAGGGGCTTGTCCTCGCCCCTCCACACCCTCACCCCAGCCTGAGAATGCGAGGCCCCATTGTTATCCACGATTGATCGGATATGGACTCTCCGACCTCCACTCCACCTGCACTTCTGCGTACACACTAATGAATTCTCACCACCTGTTCTGCCATTAAATCCTCAAACTCCCCCTTTACTTTTAGTCCTAAAAATACCATTGTATCCCCTGACAACACTTAAACAACCTGTCTAACTGTTTGGCAACAGAAGGATGCAATGAGCTGCAATGCAATAGAAACATAAGCCTGACCTGACTGCAAGTGCTGCCTGTCTTTACTCCCCTGGGGATTACATTTGTATATGTATATACTGTATCTGGGTGCACGTAGAGAGCGTGCTTATATATATGTGACCCTATCAACCGACACATGAGGGAGCGGTCCGAGCGGATGTTGATGTCCGCTGTTTTTAGTTTTTACAGGATGGACGTAACCACAGGACTTTGTGTGACCTTTGTGTTGATGGTGAATTTTCGTGAAGTTTTATCAGTTTGTATAAAGTTATTTTGGGTGGGGGCATGGGGGCTTGAATTAGTGTGGGGAAGGGGTAGCGCTGCATTTAAGGGGGAATGGGGTTCTTTTAATATGGGTATCAAGACACGAGTCCACTGCTAACATTAAAAAAGAAAATGCACTATACTGAGATTGGCCATTTAAGACACGAATGCTATAAACTGTGTTTTAGTTTCAGTCATTCACACACCTCTTGAAATCTAAATAAATGAGCTGGAATCAGTGTTGAAGAGAGATGAGATATTTAAGTGGGGTCTGTTTCTGGCTCCATATTTCTATTCTTGGACTATACTGAAGTGGTTTTGCATCATTCACTCAGGCTCAAAATGAGCCTTGTATATCTTATGCTGGGCTTTGGTGCAGATTCTCTCAAGCAAAGTAAAGCATTTTTATCTCCTCTCCTGTTCAAGCCAACTTTTAACTGATTGGCAGCTTCTTGCAAACAGAACATCCTAAAAGGAATTCAGAGTTAAGAATAGAAAAAACTGTCTCAAGCATAAGCTTATGTTTCATACACACACACTTTTGGCATGTTTAAAGGGGCATGTTTATCAGTGTTGCTGATATTAAAAGTTTAATAAGTAACGCCTGTGAGCCAAATGCTCAGTTTCACACAGTTTTTCCTTCTCTTACTGTGACAACAGAAGTCCCGCCCACCTGTTGTTCAAACCTTTTGTTTACAAGGGATATCCAATTAGAATAAGATAGCTCACATGGAGCGGCGACACAGTTGAACAACTTGTTTCACTCAGAGGACGGAGCAAGGGCTGCAAAAAGGATCAAATAAATATAAATAAGGATTATTTTGAGCTGCTTTTATTAAAAGGTACTTTAGTAGTACCCAGGAATAGAAATATGGACTATAAATGAATGGAACAGATCCTCTTTAATATGGTCATGAAACTTGTAATTTCTCTCTCTCTCTCTATATATATATATATGTCATAACATAAGAAAATGCATAACAGGCCCTCTTAAAAACAACAATAAAAACAACAAAACGTGTATAATTCTACCTAAGAAATTATGTTACTCATGATGAATCTGCTTGAAGTATAATGAGGCAGAGAAATTAAGGGCCAGCTTACATCAAACAACATAAACCTCCCACATAAACCGCTGTATAATATATTGTATATGTCATTACATCACTGTAAATTGAACTCATCTTCTTTCTATGGCCAGTTCTACCTACCTATCCCAAACATGGGTACTAAAGCACTTCCTTTGCAGCAGAAAAGGGCATGGATCCGTCACATTTCCCTCAAGGCTGTGATGTCCCGGCAACTTTTTGAGGCATAAAAATACATGCGGCTTTGCCAGCAGCTGTTTGCTATGAGCTAACATCCTCTGCTTTTTGTTCTTTAAAGCTGACGCTTGCATTTTTACTGATTTCAAACCTCTCTCCCCCTGCTGTACCGCCAAATTGCCTCAAAAAGCTGCCTGCCAGCGCATCCGGGTGTGTTTATTCTGAGTTTTAGAACTGGCATTGCCGCCGCATGTCTTTGAGGTGAGAGCCTCAGCTGACCGATGGGTCACTTGATTTCTTCTTTCAGTCAGAATGTTTATGTTAGTGTTTCCTGTATGTCATGTATTGAATTATGAATATGCTGAGACCAATAAAAGAGAAAAACAACGCAGTGCTAGATAATGGTGTCCATTGTCAGAGAGAGTCATTTGGTGGTGTTATACACTCACATTCTGCCTTGTCTACCAGCCGCCTACTCCATCTCTCTGCCTCTGTGTGTCTGTTTGTGTTGTTCTCGAGAGGGTGGGTTGTATATGATAGATGGGGCCTCATACGCACTGTGGCCTGCGTGAGGTTGCCATAATATACCCCCACAAAATATGGCAATTTGACACAGAGGTGAAGAATGAGGAGTGTTTTCAGAATATAAATCATGTTAGTGGGAGCACGCAGCTTTCTTTGAGTGACTTCACTGTGTGTACATGTGCACGCTTTGTTGCACCCCCGTTGTTCTGTTTAAAAAGGTTTTTAACCTGCAGCTTATGCTCCCCCCACAGCCTGCAGCTAGAGAAGAATGACCACAGTTAACTGTTGCGATTGTTTTGATGCTTTCTCAACCGATGTTTTCTATGCGATCTGTAGCAGATTGAACTTGACATGTTATAATTTGCTTTTCCAGCTACAGGCATGAAGGATTTAGTAATAATATTTCACGGCTGCTTTCATAATATCTGTAATAGCTACAAACTTTTATCTTGGCGCTAATTTTGCATAAGTATATAGATTAATGAAGATCATTCCCCTGTTTAATTGCTTAGCTCCTCGTTTCAACATCCAATAGAATTAATTAACCCTTAGATAACATTCATGTCATGGTGACGACATCAGTTTCTCTGAAAGATGATTCATTTTCATGTCTTTTAAATGACAGACATTGAAAAACTAATTTTAATCATCTTGTAGGAGTGACGCATGCTTGGTGTCCATGCAGTTAAAAGGCAAAAAGATCTGAAGATGAGAGGCCTTAGAGAAAATCCCCCACTTCCAGCTGGCAGAGTGATGACTCTGATTGCTGATTGACTGCACCTGGTTGAAGCAGAGCCCATTGGGTGTATAAATCTTGGATACTGAGCTTTACACCAGTAGCAGTTTCCCCCCCCCCCATTGGAGTACTAGTGACTTGTGAGCATCAGCAGTCACCGCGGAGCACTTGTGTCAGAATGTGTAAGTATTTTTGATGGTTGTTTTTATTTTCAGTGCTTTGATGAACTGGTTCTGCTCTAATGGGCACTTTGTGTTATCTGTTCTCTTTGACTTTGCAGTCAAGAAAGTGCTGATTGTGTATGCCCATGAGAGCCCTGCCTCTTTCAATGCTGCTGCCAAAGATGCTGCTGTGGCTGCTCTGACTGCTCAAGGCTGCACTGTAGAGGTGTCTGACCTGTACGCCATGAAGTTCAAAGCTGCTGCTACAACTGAGGACATCACTGGTATACCAGTATCCTACAGGTATTAAAACATCTTTGCTCTGTTCATCAGATACAAACACTAGATTTTTGTCACAGGTGGATTGAAGGATGCTGAGAACTTCTGCTACGCAAAGGAGATCAAACTGGCATCAGAGGAGGGCAGACTTGCAGAAGACCTCAAAAAAGAGCAGGAGAAGCTCAAGGAGGCAGACCTTGTCATCTTTCAGGTAGTGTTTGACTGGGAATGTCTTTGTGATCAGGTGTCCTCATCAAAATGACCATTAAACCTGTGTTCCCAGTTCCCCATGTACTGGTCATCTGTTCCTGCAATCATGAAGGGGTGGATGGATCGGGTGTTGGGCTTTGCCTACGCACAGGAGAAGTGGTACAGTGAGGGGATCTTCAAGGTGAGAGCTCCACCAACGTGTCTGTGTTCAGGCTGTGTCCTCTCCCTCTTTGCTCACTCCTTCCTCTGCACAGGACAAGAAAGCCATGCTGTCCTTCACCACTGACTGTCCTGAATCTGTGTACAGTGACACTGGCATCAATGGTGACATCAATGTCATACTGTGGCC
>NW_005187470.1:3119379-3122154 GCF_000239375.1 Pundamilia nyererei
GTTGGCGCAATTGTACAGTGCAACCACCCAAGTGTTTAAAAGTGCAGTCAAGTGACTTTTTCTGGCTTTGTCAAACGGACTTCATTAATTTTCTACAATATGCTATTTGCAGCACAATCTGAATACCGGGTTATAGTTGGCGAGCTAATCACCATTCTGGGGTCAAGAAATGAGAGCTGCCAGCGGCCTCACAGGACTCTTAAGTCCTGCCACCTGTGCCAGTAATTTGGCACGTGACTTTTCTTTTCAACTAAAACCAACGTTGAGATATTTCTAGCTCTGTCACTGCTAGCAGCTAACATGGCCATGCTAATATTCTCCTTAGCTGAGTCACTCCCAGCATCAACAGTAAAGTTTAAATTTTTAATTACATGTCTAGGAAACCAGACCTTAAACATTGGCATACAGTATATTTTGTCTTATGTCTTATACATAATCCTCCAAAGTGGTTTTTTTTTTTTTTTCTTTTCTTTTCAGAGCATTGACTCCACTGACTCTCAACCTAATTTAGTGACTAAAACAACCGAGTGGTGGTTGGGGCTGATAACATTCAAAGTGTGCAATTTTATGCAGGAATACTTTTGTAAATGGCTTTATTTATGGTAGCTAGAGCAGATATTTGAAAGAGTTTGGAACATATTGAACCACCCTTTTTTATTTATATAAGGGGTGGTTAGGAAAATAGGAAATCGGTGGAGCTACTTACTGAAATGTGTGCAAACTGACATGGAAATACAGTACATGTACAATTTTAACAAACTTGGCAATATTTGTATGACACCTTTATTCTGAACTCTCTTTGGAAAGCTTTCTTGTGATTTCCATAATAGTTTTGGGAATAATTCTCCAGGTCTCTTGGAGGTCACACCAAAGCTTTTCTTTTCATGTTTTCTGCCTTTTTTTTCTTTTCTCTTTGATGATGATCCCACACTGCTTCAGTAATATTGAGTTTTGGGCTCTGGGGATGCCAATCAGTGACTGATAGTGTCCCAGTGTGTGTTTTTCTATCCAGGTCTGCGTTGCTTCATTGGCAATGTGTTTGGCATGATTGTTATGGTGAAAAATGTTGCCAGTCTGAAGTTTCCAGATGTTATATCATTGTGGATCCAAACATCACTGTCAGAAAAGCAGCCCCAGACCATGACGCTGATGTGGCATCCACCACGTTTTACAGGTGGCCATGAATACTCACTGTTCATCATTCTCCTGACCTTATATTGACAATAACGTGAATAAAATGTTCACATTTGGATTCATCACTCCATGAGACCCAATACCACTGATGTTTCACTTCAGTTTCTGTGTAATTTGGCATACCTCAGCCTTTTCTCCCCATTTCCCTTCCGTAAGAATGGCTTCTTGACAGCCAACCATCCACTGAGAACATTTCTGATGAGCCTTCAGTGAACAGTAGACGGTTCAGCTAAAGGGCCTGATGCATCTCTCAGGTTCTGTATCAGGTCTTTGCTTTTCCCCCTATTTCTTAGGGATTTCAGATACTTTCCATCTGCTTTTCACTACTTCCTCCACTTCTTCTTTTGTTCTCCACTTTTCCAGTTTCCCTCATTTTTAAGGACACTTACTAAGATATGACTAAGATACGCTCTTGGCTAGAAGCTATTTGAGAATCACCTTTTTGGTAAAAAGTAAAATTTTTAGCTGTCAAACTCTGTTATCTTTGGCATTTTTAATAGATGCAGATGAAGAAAATGGAACCAATTATGTGTTTGGGCAACTGGCTGCTAGTAACAAAGTGCCTAAATATACAATTTAATGTTGTTTCTTTGCCAAGTTGTCCATTATGTGTTGACACAACACTGCTTCATCCTTTGAGTTAGGCATCCTTTATATGGAACCACTGAACTGAAGATAATGTCCAAAGAATTAGACACAGACAACTGACTTTAGCAAAAAGTCATTTTGCTAAAGACCACTTTGAAAAATTACAACAGAGTCTGGCTCCTTGGAAGCAAAATATATTTCTGTTGGTGGATGTTGGTCAGTTACACTGTTTTCATCTCTCCTTTGAGGACTGAGTTTTGGCCTGAAGGTTTGTGCAGGTTTGTGCAGCAGCAGTTCTTGCTACTCCAAATTTGTCAGCCATTGTTCCCTGCACATTATACTGTAGAGCTCAGAAGTAGACAATTATAAGAAAATCAAAGGTTCATAAATGAGCACACAACTTTGAGACAAAGAAGGTGAAAATATAACAGTGGCACATATAAATAAACTGACTTTATAAATGATAAATGTCAGATACTTAAAAGCTGTCTTATCTCGTCTAACTTTCTTTTCACTGAGACAGTAACTGAGGGCGACCCGGTGAAAGAAAACACATACATTGTTTTGAAGTAGAACATATACGCTTAAAGCCACTTCTATGAGTTGTTCAGTGTGTTCAGTGGTCTGCTGCTTCTTCTTCTTCTTGCTTGGTGCTTTATTACAGCTGGCATCCAGGACAATGCAGTACTGCCTCCTGTATTCTCCAGTCATTTAACATTACTAACCATTCTGCTTCTAGATGCCCTTATTTAGTCCGGTCACTTAAAGATAACTCTGTAGTGCTTCCCTTGATTCAGTCTACATAATTTTGTAACATTTCTTTCCCTAATGAATTTCCTACATCACAGAAGAACGTGCTTAACTGTCTCAGTCTATTGGCATTGTTCACAGAGACCAAATTAATGTTCTGTTATGAATAAAGTATTATTGAGGTTGCTGTGCCCACTCTGGATTCCACTTAACATGGCTTGGTCTCTTCAATTCAATTCAATT
>NW_005187470.1:3134621-3140308 GCF_000239375.1 Pundamilia nyererei
AACAGGATACACAAAGCTGTCTCTGTAGGCTTTCAAGACTGGTGTCATTATCCAACACTGACCAAATTGACACTTGGGGCTTTGTTGTATACCAGAAATGTGAGCTGGCAATGGTACACAAAGAACGTGTGGCATTAGCATGCCGAGTGACGGCTTGATCCATCCAGCTCACTACACAATCTAGAACATGATGGTGTCGTCACCTTCATGGTTCACTTGGCACTACTTCATCGCACCTTTCCTGTACAGGTATGGTCTCTCTACCAGTAGCACCACTGCTGGAATTGTGGGGAATGTTGGTGCTTTTCATCAAGGGGAGGGAGGAGCTCAGATTACCAAGTAATTTTCAGCATGTGAGCGGAGGGGAAATGTGGCACTGTAACATATGAAGGTGTGGTCAGCCAGTACCACCATTACCTTTCAGTAGTGGTGAATCAAAGGCCAAAAATGCTCCAGATTTGAATGAGGCTCCAGTGGCACAATCGGTTAGCGTACTTATATGACAGTATTTGGCTGAGCAATGCTGAGGGTGAGAGTTGAAGCCTCACCTGGAGCAGTGGCTTCATGCTTCTCCACATTTATGATAGAAAACCTCTTGTAGGGTACTGCTACAAAGGTTGTGTTGGCTAACACCCATATATGAAATAGGAAAATATGCAATATATACCAAATAAACAGACTGTTGAATAATTCAGCCTATTTGTATGCTGAGTTATAAACAAGTATCTTGTACTTTAAGCGTTAAGATGAGGCGGGGTACACCCTTTCTTGTGGTGCTCCAATCAGTGCATGTATGATAGTATCAGAGCCAATGTTGTGGCTCTATGTCCATGGTCCTTGAATGACAAAAATACACAAACAAAAAGAGGCGGTACACACCCTAGACAGGCTGCCAGCCTATCTCAAGCCTAGTACTCATTTGTTCATTAATTTTTCTTTGATTTATTATAGGTCCATGAATGGTGTTTTATTTCAGAGCTCCAGTGGCGCAATCGGTTAGCGCGCGGTACTTATATGACAGTATTGGGCAGAGCAATGCCGAGGTTGTGAGTTCAAGCCTCACCTGGAGCATAATGTTCAAGCTAATTTTTTTTTACCTAATGCCAATAGATAAATGCTCAAGGAAAAAAAATGTGTCCTTGTTTCTTGAGAAAATAACAAATCTCATGTAGGCAAATGCTACTGACAGCACTACTGTCTGCTTTCTTCAAAAAGAGAACCGCTTGACTCACCTTGAAGAGGAGTTGAGGGGGCCATTGAAGGGAAAAGCTGGTGCCAGGTTGAAAGGGTGGTGCTCTCTTTGTGGCAGAGCTTCTTGTTCTTGTTGCAACATACGGTGGTGTTTTTGTGTAGCTTGTCAGAAAATGTAATTAAAAACTTATAGATATATCCCATAATGATATACTCGGTTACATCAATAGGAAGTCACTAAAATCAATACTGAATCGGTGTGTAACTTTGCCAAAACAATGTTGGATTGTGTCTGTGAAGGTTCTCAGTCATCCAGGTCATCGTAGTCAAAGGAGCTTGCAAAAGAAAAGCGTCTGGACTTCTTTAAGTTGCTTGAAGACGTTTCACCTCTCATCCGAGAGCCTGAAGGAAAAAAGAAGGAACACACACATGTAAAGGAAGCACTCAAAACGTGCGGCTATTCTAAATGGGCGTTCTTAAAGTCAGCAAAGAGGCACAGAAAAGAAGATCAGACACCAGCGAGGGAGGATAAGAAGGACAGACGCAACAACATTGTCATCCCCTATGTAGCCGGTGTATCAGAGAAACTCAGGAGAGTTTTCTCCAAGCATGACATCCCAGTGCATTTCAGACCCAGCAACACGCTCAGACAAAAACTGGTTCACCCGAAAGACAAAACGCCAAAACACAAACTTAACAATGAGGTATATGCTGTACAGTGCAGCGAGGAATGCCCAGACCTCTACATTGGAGAGACCAAACAGCCACTTCACAAGCGCATGGCACAAAACAGAAGAGCCACCTCCACAGGACAAGACTCAGCAGTCCATCTGCATCTTAAGGATAAAGGACACTCTTTCGAGGATGCCAATGTTCACATTTTGGACAGAGAGGACAGATGGTTTGAAAGAGGAGTGAAAGAAGCCATCTATGTCCACTGTGAGTGACCATCTTTGAACAGAGGCGGGGGTTTACGACACCAACTCTCTGCCATCTATAATCCAGTTTTGAGATCCCTTCCCAGACATCTTAACGCCCACTCACATCCTGGGCCATCTGATCTCAGGAATTCGCATGATAAGGTGGGGCCAGGTTTCACAATGAACTCACCCGAAACTCTGGCTGATTGGGACCCACGCCCAGTTTCACACCTTGGCTCAGGCGATTAGAGGATCATCAGGGGGTCCTTTTGTCCCTCTGTGGGGGGGAAACTCCCACTAGGTTTATATCTGGGACTCTCCACCATTTGACCTTAGAACTGAAGAAGCTTCTCGGATGAGAGGTGAAACGTCTTCAAGCAACTTAAAGAAGTCCAGACGCTTTTCTTTTGCAAGCTCCTTTGACAATGTTGGATTGTGTAGTTTTCTCTGTTCCCCTCCCCAACCAGGAGTGACATGTTTAGCCACATGTTCTCCTTAAATTGCTGAGTGGTGTCCAAAAAATGATGTGGGCTTTATAGATAACTGGGAAACTTTCTGGAGGAAACCTGGTCTTGTTTGGAAAGACAGCATCCATCCCACTTTGGATGGAGCAGTTCTCATTTCTAGAAATCTGGCCAAGTTGATTAAACCCCCAAAATGTGACTATCCAGAACTGGGACCAGGAAGCAGAGTTGCAGTCTTACATGCCTCTCTGCAGCTTCTCTTTTCCGGTTATCCTCCAAACCCCATCCCCTTAGAGACTGTGTCAACTCCTAAACAACAAACTAGAAATCTCTTGATGCATGCTCAATGATCCAGGTAAGTAAATCCCAAAAGGTTGATTCTGTTCATCTGAACGTAGTGTTTTCAAAGGGAGAAACATTTAGTCACTCTTCCAAGTGACTTCTTCAGTCTCAGCTGACTGCAGGTTTCCCCAGCATATAAACAGTACATTTGCACAGAGGTCAGTTTCTTGATCATTAATATGCAAATTGTCATGACGATTGATCAGTAACCACTGATAAAAGCTTACTGATCAAATCCCACTGATCAATGGCCATGAGTATCATTCACAGCGAGTTGGGGAATGGCTGCAATCACAGCATTGTAAGATGGCAAAAGATGTACCCTTAGGCCCCCTCCTCGATTCAGAGATGGTCTTTCCCTTTTCACGTAAATGGCCTCCTTGACTCCCCGCTCAAACCAGGGGCCTAAAGAAAGCTCCAACCAATCCATGAGAGAAGGACAACTGCTGCCTAAGCAAAAACCCTTAGTGATCTCGTATGTGTCAGGAGTATCAGAACAGTTGAGACACATTTCCTCTTAAACGCCGCGTCTCGGTTGCTTTTGAACCCCAAAACACGCTGCACCAAAAATTGGTCAACCCCAAGGATCGGGTCCCTCGACACAAACAGAGTAATATACTGTACGCTGTTAAGTGCAAGGAGGATTGTTAGGATTTATACATCAGAGAAACCAAACAACCTCCGGCGAAGCAGATGGCACAACACAGAAGAGCTACCTCATCAAGCCAGGACTCTGCAGTCTATTTACACCTACAGGCCAGTGGACACTCTTTCAGTGATGAGGATGTACACATCCTGGACAGGGAGGAACGCTGGTTTGAGCGCGGAGTCCAGGTTTCTCTTCAGCACTGTAGCCAGACTGACAAAAATTCAGAGCTCTGTTAAGCCAACCATTCCTTTAATGATAACTAGAAATGATTTCATGAATTTCTTTACAAACAAAACTTTAATCATCTCACAGACGTAATATTATATCCATCGAATTTCAGTGCAATTTGTATTCATTTAGTCTTTTTCTCCAATTAATCTTTCTGAGTTAACTTCAGTAATTAATTCCTCCAAACCATCAATGTGTCTTTTAGACCCCATTCCTACAAGACTGCTCCAAGAATCCTGCCATTAATTTATGCTTCAATCTTAAATATGATCAACCCATCTCTCATAATCGGCTCTATACCGCAGGCCTTCAAGCTAGCGGTAGTTAAACTATTACCTAAAAAGTAATCTCTTACTCTCTTACTTAGCTAGTTACAGGTCAATCTCCAACCTTTCTTTTATCTCAAGAATTCTTGAGATAAAAGAAGAGTTTGAAGAGTTTCAGTCAGGTTTCAGAGCTCTTCACAGCACAGAAACAGCTTTAGTGAAGGTTACAAATGATCTTCTTATGGCCTCTGACAGTGGACTCGTCTCCGTGCTTGTCCTGCTAGACCTTAGTGCAGCGTTCGATACTGTTGACCATAATATTCTATTTGGATGGATGAAATTGGGCTCCAGTAAAACTGTCAGGAACCTTTGAGTCATCTTAACCAGGATATGTTCTTCAGTGCATACATTAAATAAATATATAGGACTGCTTTCTTCCATTTGCGCAATATCAAACGGAAGGGAACACATATATTTATTAGAAAGATCCTCTCTCAGTGTGATGCTGAAAAAATAGTTCATTAATTAATACTTTTAGGCTTGCCGACTGTAATTCATTATTATCAGGATGTCCTAAAAACGCCCTGAAAAGCCTTCAGCTGATCCAAAATGCTGCAGCAAGAGCACTGACAGGGAGTAGACAGAGAGAGCATATTTCTCCTATATTGGCTTCCCTTCACTGGCTGCCTGTTAAATCCAGAACCAAATTCAAAATCTGGCTCCTTATATACAAGGTCTTCAATAATCAGGCCCCATCTTAACTCAGTGACTTTCTAGTACCATATCACCCTATTAGAGCTCTTTTCCCTGAGACTGCAGGCTGACTTGACTCTCCCAGAATATTTAAAACTGCACTGTATAAATAAAATTGAATTGAACTGAACTGAACTGAATTGAACTGAATTGAACTGATCTGAAATGGGAACCGAGGAATGGTGCTGTGGTTGCAGATACTATCTCGCTGCGAATATGCTCTTGGTCTATGGTCATGACAATTTGGATATTCATACGCACTGACTGACCTCATGGCCAGTTGCAAGTAAGTGATGGAACGTTCAGACATTGTGCAAAGGTGCGTTTCTAATGTTGGAAAAACCTCAAATCAGCCGATTCTCACCAATAAGCTCACATGGATGACTGACAAAAGGTTCCTTCCACTATAAACACACCATCCAGATGAACAGAACCAACTTTCTAGAAGAAGGTACGTTATGGTGACTTAAACCATGTACCATATCTCCTACACTGAAAGGACACTTTGACCACATGATGGCACTGTAGAAAGAGTGAAACTAAGATGACTATGACTTATAAATTAATCTTGTGTTTGAACTGGGCTGAAGGTTTAGGTTAATCTCAGAGTTATGCCCAAGTTTCTGTACAAAATGGGAAACCTGAGAGAAAATCCCGCAGTAGCAGCTGGCTGACTCATGAGGCTGATTGCTGATTGACAACATCTGTGTGAAGTAGTGCTCGAAGTGTGTATAAAAGCAGCAGGTGTGTTTTGCTTCAGTATGGGCACCTTTTTCCTCTTATTATACCAGCTAGAGAGAACGCTCATCATTTACTGTTGTTTTGAGAATGGGTAAGACTTTTTCTTCCTGGTAACTGCTGAAACTTGTTTGGT
>NW_005187470.1:3141362-3142594 GCF_000239375.1 Pundamilia nyererei
GTCTTAAAATGTGTGCTGCAATTAAAAAGGCTGCTTTATTGGAACTTCAGTTTGAGAAGTGATTTTTAAATGCACCACTTGGTTTCATACAGTTCAACCACCTAGAAAATGGTTGATGTACATAACAGGATACTCTGCAAGCTTTCAAGACTGGATGAATTCTGATTGCCATGTTTAAAAACCTCAGCATGTGGGAGGACAGGAAATGTGACTTTCTTTTTAGTCATGGTCAAAAGACAAATCCCTGTATTAGAATTGTCATTTCAAAAATGACACAACTAAATGTAGTGGGGGTTTTTTTTGGTTTTTTTTTAAACTGAGCATTACATATGTACAAAATTCATACGACTCAGATGTCTGTGACAGGACTAGAAATGGCTGTTCTCAGCTATTTACTTCAGTCTCCCTGTTCTACAAGTTCGCAGCCTACAGGCAGTGTTGGGGAGTAACGGAATACATGTACCACCATTACGTATTTAAAATGCAAAATGAGTGACTGTATTCCATTACAGTTGCGGTTTGAAAAGGTGGTATCATGAGAAAAGTTACTTTGAAAGAAATGGATTACACGGTGGTATTTTTCTGTTCCATGTCGTAGGATTGTCAGGATTGTTTAGGTTTTGTTTGACAGCTATGTTCTGTTATTCCAGGCGGCAGCGTTACGGTTGCCATGGTTACAGGGCAACGCTCTCTCTGCGACTGTCTGTTTCCTGGGTGAGAGGGTGCCTTGTTGTTCTTGTTGTGCTAAACTAATAGGCAGAATGCTAGAGACATAGCCCTAAAGAACGTAGCCTCATGGGTAGTGTAGTCCGTGCTGCAGGGAGAATGGACTACCATACCCGTTATGTTTCTGTGAGTGCAAGGAGGGAGAAAAAGGAAAGTGGAAAAGTACGAGTTGTCATCGAGCAGAAACGGGAGCTGGAAGCATGTAAATATAATAACCACTGCAGCCAAGAAGAGTGCCTGACGAGCCCAGTTGTAAGTAAGATATTAAGACTCTACTGCACACCCTGTTCGTGTTTTCTTCCGAAACAATAAATTCCATTGGAGCAGTCTTTCAATGCCCCTCTCTCTCTCTCGCTAGCAAATTTGACCCAGACAACAAAGTAAAGGTATTTTTCGGCTACGAGCCCAACACGGGCCAGAGGTCCCTTTACTACGGTTCGGAGCCTCGGACCTTCAGTAATAGTAATAAGTCACATTCATGTAGTTGTAAACACCATGATAATATA
>NW_005187470.1:3142614-3147382 GCF_000239375.1 Pundamilia nyererei
GCCAGAGGTCCCTTTACTACGGTTCGGAGCCTCGGACCTTCAGTAATAGTAATAAGTCACATTCATGTAGTTGTAAACACCATGATAATATATTAAGTAATCCAAAGTATTCAGAATACGTTACTCTCATTGAGTAACGTAACGGAATATGTTACAAAATACATTTTGGGGCATGTATTCTGTAGTGGAATACATTTTAAAAGTAACCTTCCCAACACTACCTACAAGCATGATCTACAATGCTTTTTGAATCTTGTTGTTGTTCTGGTTTACGTGCTGAAAATGGTTTTTATTTGTGTATGTTCAATGTGTTAGACTTGTACATAGTTAACCATATATGATCAAATAATGTTGAATCCTGGATATGGATTTGTAAGCAATGAAATCTGAAATAAGGGGGTAGGAACAAGAAAAGTATAAACTTCATCCTACTCCTTTTTGAGCACACGCAGTCTGTAGACAAAGATATATACATGAAAACTTGATGATTTTTGAGTTTGTTTTTTTTCTGTTGTTATTTCAATTATATTTGCATGTTCGAAATAAAAATTATATATATCTAATCTTTTGGTATGGAAGGAGAATTGTTCTGCAGTTCATTTTCTGGTTTTATTTTCCATATATACATTGATAACTCACATCTGCATGGGGACTTGGGACTTGAACCTTTCCCAGCACCTATAGGACAACAGGCAAGGTACACCCAATGTATTAGGACTCAACCTTAGACTGAAATAAAGTCTTTATTCACATTTACTGTTATTAATAATATAATACATACAGCACAGTGTTCACTTAGCTTTGCACAAAAATAGCTGCTAGTAATGTTCTCCAAAGAGCTTTGACTTTTGATTTTGAGTATATTTCAGAGGCTAATTTTTTCTTTGAGTAAGCAGTTTGAAGCAGCACGTTGGTTAGCATAGTTGCCTTACAGTAAGAAGGACCTGAGTTCAATTCCACCATCGTCCTTGGGTTTTTCTGTGTGGAATCTGCATATTCTCCCCATGTTTCTGAGGGTTTGGCACTAGTATCTGTGCCTCTACGTAAGTACACAACGATTATACTTTTCCCACCTCTGTAGGTAACCAGCCTGTTGCAGAGGCAATTTTATATCTTAAATGGCCTGAAATTTATTTCCCCGTAATTTATTATAGGCTCATAAATGGAACTCTTTTGGCGCTACAGTGCTGCGATCTTGCACTCACTGCTACAAAGATTGTGTTAGGTAGCACTCTATTGTGAAATAGGAAAAACATATACAGAATATAAATAGACTATCAAATAATAGAGACTGATTACATCAAGTATACTCAATATAAGTAATACAAAATAGACATTTTGCCATTCACATATTACCTAAAATCTTTCTTTATTAAAACTCCTGTGTTTTTAGTATGTCTCAACTACAAGGCGTTTTAATTGTGATGACTTAAACAAGATGAAAAAAGAGGCAGGGTACACCCTTTCTTCTAGTGCTCCAAACTGTTAATTCACGGTGTTTAATAATACCTGGACTTAGTAAAGTCTTTTAATTTCGTCCAATCTGTAAATGGTGCCACTTAAGAACGTGGACACCCGCTAGACTTGGTTTTATCTTATGATCTATCTGTGTGCAATGTATGTGTTAAAGATGCGTTTTTTTCCGACCATATGCCTATTTTATTTGATATTGCTTCTCTTAACGCCATTGCAAATTGGGCTGTGCCTGTTCGATATTATTGTGCCTTTCGTTCTGATACTGCCGAACAGTTTTATATTGTTTGACAATCTCATGTCATATTCTTCGGAGTTGCCTACCTCAAATGACTTACTTCTGTATTTTGATTTTGCTTGTAAATCTGCGCTGAATGTTGTTGCCCCATTGACACTAAGACAATGTAAATCCAAGACAAGGTTTTGGCTAACTGATTTCACCCGAGAAATTAGAAAACAATGTGGGAGATGTGAAAGACAGCGGAAAAAAGACAGGCTGCATTTCTGTCTGGAAACCTTAAAAAGTAGTTGGAAAAGTTATCCTAAGGCGGTTAAAGCCGATAAACTTGCCTGCCTTTCTCAACTTATTTCGGCCAACTCACACAACCCCCGTGTTTTATATAATACTAAAAATTCCTTTGATGGTCATTTAAATAGGGTGGTAAAATCGTCTTTTTATCACCTCAGACGCCTATCGAAGGTCAAGCCTTTCCTTTCCAAACACAATTTGGAAACTGTTATTCATGCTTTTATCACGTCACGTTTGGACTATTGCAGTTCCCTTATAATTTGGGTTGGGTTGGGCACCCTGTCACGCTTGCAATTAGTGCAAAATGCGGCAGCACGTTTTTTAACTGGTAGAAGGAAATTTGATCGCATCACTCCGATTCTGGCTTCACTACATTGGCTTCCAATTGAATGAAGGGAGAAAGGAATCAAAGCTTTGTGCATGTGCTCCAGTGGCGCAATTGGGTAGCGCGTGGTACTTATATGGCAGTATTGGAATGAGCTATGCTGAGGTTGTGAGTTCGAACCTCACCTGGAGCAGATTCTTGAAGTCAATGTTTACCTAAAGGGGAAAGAAGTATCTCCTTAACCTGTTTTCTTTAAGAGACAACAAATGTCATGTATGCCTATTATAAAGTGAATTTGTGTACTTTCTTCAAAGAAAGTATCTTTTGTGAGCCTCACGCCGAGGACATCAATCGGCTTACTGAGTGTATCACAGACTACATAACTTTCTGCACCAACTCCGTTGTTCCAGCTCAGACTGTTCATTGTTACCCAAATAACAAGCCGTGGGTGACTAAGGACTGTGCCAGCCTCTCTCTTCACATGGCGCTGTTGCCTCCTGTGAGATTCCTGACACCCCTCCCCCACCCATCACCTTCACTCAATACCAGGTTGAGATGCAAATGAGGAGACTTCACTCAGGCAAGTCTGCTGGACCAGACGGAGTGAGTCCCCTCGTCCTCAAGGCCTGTGCCCCCCAGCTGTGTGGAGTCTTTCATAAACTGTTTATGCTGAGTTTGAGTCTGCAGAGGGTACCAGTGATGTGGAAGACATCATGCCTCATCCCTATTCCAAAGACGCCACGTCCCAGTGGCCCCCAGGATTACAGGCACTGACCTCCGACATCATGAAGACCCTGGAAAGGCTCATCCTGGACCAGCTGCGACCCATTGTCAGACCACATCTGGATCCCCTTCAATTTGCTTATCAGCTTCGTCTCGGAACAGAGGACGCCATCATCTACCTGCTCAATCGTGTCTACACCCATCTGGACCAGCACTGTGAGGGTCATGTTTTTTGACTTTTCCAGTGCTTTCAACACCATCAGGCTGACCCTCCTGGGTGATAAGTTAACAGCAATGCAGGTGGATGCTTCTCTGGTGTCCTGGATTGTTGATTACCTGACAGGAAGATCACAATATGTACGTCTCCCACAGTGTGTGTCTGACAAGGTAATCAGCAACATAGGGGCACCACTTCCTCTTCACCCTCTACACCACAGACTTCAGCCACTGCACAGAGACCTGCCATCTTCAGAAGTTTTCTGATGACTCTGCGGTGGTTGGATGTGTCAGCAGGGATGATGTGACAGAGTACCGGACTGTGGTCGACTCCTTTGTTACGTGGTGTGAGCAGAATCATCTGCAGCTCAATGTGGCAAAGACCCAGGAATCGATAGTGAACTTCAGGAAGACCAGGAAACACTTGACCCCTGTTTCAATCCAGGGGGTCAGTGTTGACATTGTGGAGGACTATAAATACCTTGGAGTACACACTGACAATAAACTGGACTGGGCTACAAACACCACAGCATTTTACAGAAAGGGTCAGAGTCGTCTCTATTTTTTGAGGCGACTGAGGTCCTTCAACATCTGCCAGAAAATGCTCAGGATTTTCTGAGTCTGTTGTGGCCAGTGCGATCCTCTATGCTGTTGCATGCTGGGGAAGCATCTTAGTTAGTGTATTGTCTGTCTTTGTTAATGTTTGTTTATAATGGAGCACTGTAACGAAAAATAATTTCCCCTAGGGATCAATAAAGTATCCTGATTCTGATTCTGATTATTTTATAGAAATTTTGCCATCTATTTATTATATAAAAACTTCTTTCTTAAAACCCACCTCTTTGTTTTCAGAGATATAAAACACTGTCTGGCTTCATAAGCATTATGATGACTTAAACCACGACCACATGATGGCACTGTAGAACACCTTAAGAAATTATTGTAAACGTTCCTAATAATGATTTAAAAATAAAGCATTATTGTGTGTGTGTGTGTGTCCTCTTGTATAGTTTATATCAGTGGTTCTGAGACTGCAGGACTTGGTCAAACATCCAACATTGGTCCGAGTTGAACACCAATCATCACAGGAGATGATGGAGAAAAACTGAGGTGAATATTATTTATAAGAGAAAATTAAAAAACAGAATGAATATAATGAACTGTTATACATTTATGCTGTGTTTCAACTGGGATGAACATTCAATTTAGTCTGAGTGTTACTCCCACTAAAATATTTTCCAGTTTTAGTAATGAATAGGAAACCTGAGTGAAAATCCCAGCAGCTGGCTGACTCATGACCCTGATTGCTGATTGACAGCACCTGTGTGAAGTAGTGCTCGAAGTGTGTATAAAAGCAGCAGACTGTGTTTTGTTTCAGTATGAGTATTTTTTTTTTCTCCTGTTCCTACGTCAGCTAGTCAGAAAACTCATCAGTTACAGTTGTGCACCAGTTTTGAGAATGGGTAAGAGGTTTTCTTCCTGGTAACTGCTGAAACGTGTTT
>NW_005187470.1:3178016-3179472 GCF_000239375.1 Pundamilia nyererei
TTCACTTAGCTACTGTTTAAAAAGTTAGAGCCAAGGAAGTGAGAATAGCACAGTACAGTTAGGTCCATTAGTATAGTTAATTGCTGCTAACACGTTATTAGGAAAACAGTATAACAGAGAAGCCCATTTCATTTACATGAAAAGAAGTACACACAGACTTCAGTTTTCTTTAATCTATTTTAGTTTTGTAAAATAAGAGTTCAGGATACAGTGGTAAAATACAGGGATACAAAGCCTTTATTGCCACATGGTTAAATTCTTTATCCATTAGTTCCATATCTATTAGGTAAAATACACTAAAAACTACAAAAATTAAAGAATAATAGGGAAATATGAAAAAAGGAAACAGAAATGATCTGAAACAAACGTGTACAGACTGAAAAAACATTTGTAAGATAGATGTATAGAAAAAAAGACTGATTTCCCACATATATTAATGCATGGATCTATCGATTAATCCTCTATATAGTACATAGACTACAAGCGTGAGATTTGTGGCAATATAGTATAGTGTAAAGTATTCTTTCTATGAATGACTGAGCGAGTGGTTACTATCCCTTTTTTCCATTAGACCAGTTGAATGAAGGGAGAAAGGAATAGAATCATCGTGCATGTGCTCCAGTGGCGCAATCGGTTAGCGCGCGGTACTTATATGAAAGTATTGGGCTGAGCTATGCCGAGGTTGTGAGTTCAAGCCTCACCTGGAGCATCAACTTTGAGCTAATACTTATCTGATGAGAACAGATAAATGCTGAGCACACTGAAAATGCCAACAGACTTTATATCATCTTTTAAAATGAACAAAATTCAAAATAAAGATTAAGAAACTCTCTGTATGTTTGTTCTGTTATTTTTGTTTCCGTTTATTTTCAATGCGAGCTATTAAACATCGAGATATAGACATTCTTCCAAAGTTAAAGAATTTTGGCTGTGTGTGTGTGTGTGCCTTTTATATTCTTATGTATAGTTTATACCAAAGGCTCTCAAACCGCAGGGCGTAAGGCAAATCACTGGTTCGCCAAGTTGGGCAGCAATCACCATGGGAAAATGATGTGTGTGAAACTAAGATGATTATGATTATATGCAGTAAATATTCATGTTGTGTTTAAACTGGGCTGAAGGTTTAAGTTAATCTCAGAGTTACTCCCACCAGTTTCCATACAAAATGGGAAGCCTGAGAAAAAATCCAGCAGTAGCAGCTGGCTGACTCATGAGGCTGATTGCTGATTGACAGCACCTGTGTGAAGTAGTGCTCAAAGTGTGTATAAAAGCAGCAGGTGTGTGTTGCTTCAATATGAGTGGTTTTTCTGTTACTACAGAAGCTAGTTAGAAAACTCATCGCTTACTGTTGTGTGCCAGTTTTGAGAATGGGTAAGACTTGTTCTTCCTGGTAATTGCTGAAATCTGTTTGGCCAAAGCTGATAATCTTTGACAAGAACAGTGAAAGGTTTGTGAT
>NW_005187470.1:3180915-3181956 GCF_000239375.1 Pundamilia nyererei
CAAGGTTGAAAGCAAGCCTGACACCTGATCGCTGCTGTAGATCAGGTGACTGCAAGCCCTATTGCGCCTCACTGTCTATACTACTGGGTTTGGCATGAACGCAGCTTTATCCCACTTTCAGCAGTATGTGTTCTTTCTGTCCTAGATGCACTTTACTCTTTACCATTGCACTCTTGCAATTTCTGTGAGGTAAAAATGTCTATTGCCACTGTGGGCTTTTCCACAATTTTGCTCCTCCTACACATGAACTGAAATCCGCTGACTGTGATGCCAGTGCACAGGAAGAGTAAAGCATGTTTAACATGTAAAGATTGTTTGTCGTTTTCCTAATATTTGTACTGAAGGCTTTTCAGCATTTCTATTCACCTGCCAGCGGTTGGTCAAGAAAATCCATCATGTGAGAGGCAATAGTTTTGTGTACCAAATTCAACCAAGATTTAGCCAGTCATGTGCTCCTCCACTACCAAGAACTGTAGAAGCCAATCACCTCTCGCTGCAGTGGAAGCACACTAACTGTACTGAAGGCTAAATAACATTTATATGTAGTTAGCTACTTTTTAAAAAGTAAGAGCCAAGGATGTCAGAATAGCTCATTTAAATGCGTGAAAGTCAATCAAATAGTACAGTTAACTGCTTCTAAAACATTACTGGGAAAAAGTATAACAGAGAGGCCATCAAACAAGAAGACAGCTGCATGTAACTACGACGGTGTTTGCTAGCTCACCTTACGTGCATTAACGTAATAATGTGGTTAGCCTACTCAATGTAAATTACACACAAACAACATTAAGCTACTTATGCAGAGAAGAACGGCTGCTGCTGCCATCATCATCCGTCATCATTTCTGCTACACTGGCAGGGCTACGGGCCAGGACTCCCCTCTTCGGGTTTTTGGAGATGTTGCTCCGGGTCCGATAGCAGGCACCACACCCGCAGTAGATGTGCACGGTCTCGCAGCAAGCTAGCAAATATGGTGCATTTCTCGGCTTTAACAAAATGTTATACGTCGCCAGGTGTTTCATCAGATTCGAGGTGTTACCT
>NW_005187471.1:0-3650 GCF_000239375.1 Pundamilia nyererei
GAAGGGGCGTCAGTAAATCAAACCCTGATGCTATAAAAATCTGTTTATGCTTTGATTAAGTCGAAGATCAATTGCTGTCTGCGTACAGAGTTGTCTTCCCACGCGTGTATTCATTAAAATCATTGTTTGACCAAGATCTTCTGGACCATGGTGGTTTGTACTCTCCTTCCTCAATATTTGAACCTTAACAGATTGTAAACTCATCTGATAATAATTATTGAAACTCAAAAAGACCAAATCCTCAGACTGTGAGGTAAAACATGTTTTTCTTTAACATACTAACTACTAATCTAGCAGGTTGTATATGTTACTGCATGTTTAATTTTAAAGTCAGGTCTCTGTCTATGGTGGGGTCCCCAATCCCAGTCCACGAGGGCCGGTGTCCTGCAGGTTTAAGATATGTCCTTGATCTATCACAGCTTAAATGGATAAATTGCCTCCTCAACATGTCTTGAAGTTCTCCAGAGGCCTGGTAATGAACTAATCATGTGATTCAGGTGTGTTGACCCAGGGTGAGATCTAAAACCTGCAGGGACACCAGCCCTCGTGGACTGGGATTGGGGACCCCTGGTTAATCTAATCCCCCCAAAAAAATCAGTATTCTGGAGTGCTGTCTCTAATCTCCTCCAAGAGATCATCGCTGCAGCACATCAATCCCTAACCAGTTTAATTTGATATTAGTTTTAACTGTACCAATGTCCTTGTTCTCACACATCGGTTTCACAGTAGTAATCTAGATCTTCAGCCTGAACTCCACTGATTGTTAGTGTTAATTCAAGTATGGATCTGATTCTGCTGAAACAACAAAGATCTAATAAACAGACACTAACTTATTTTGTCAGTACTGAGTTGAGGTAATTACAGATTTCTGTGCTGGCTGTGCAGCTCAGAAAGACGGGCTGTCCACCCAGCAAAATATTAAAAATTGTCATTTTACACAAGGACAAAAATTTCTATATGATACTGAAACTATAGAAAACTATTTTGCATTCAGGGTGCACAACAGATATTCAAATTAATGCATGGGTCAGTGAGCACACACCTGCACCTATGAAGTCTGGGTGGATATTGTACATTGCTGCTGTACAAATAGTGCCCTCTTATGTTAAAATAAGAGAACACACATGAAATTGACTCTTATACATGGATACAAAAAGCAGACTGCACATCCATGCAGGGCACATTTTTTTTCCTTCTGATCAATTTTAATTTTAAAAAAATAATGTTTTGTATGACTGTGTCTTATTTTGTGCCTTTTGCATTTGATGTATTTCTTTATAGTGTGTTTGTATAATTCGGCTTGTTTGGTTATTTGCATTTCCTTATATAGTTTTATGCCATTTTGCAATTTTTGTATAAATGTGGGCTTTTTGTGGTTATTTTATACTTTGTATGTTTTGTCATGTTTTCATTGTGGGGTTTTTTTTTCCTTGTTCACACTTCTGTTTACTGTCTTTGCACTGACTTACTGTGAACACCTTTCTTTTGTGTTCAGTTCTTCACCTAGGAGGTCAATAACTTTTTTCCACATTTTGTATGTTACAGTCTCTTTGTGAGGAAGAGTACAGAAAAATTTCTGCAGCATTGAACATCTCAAAGAGCACAGTGGCCTCTATTCTCCCAAATATTGAAGAACTGAAACCACCATGAGTCTTTCAGACATCAGGGTAGAAGGGCCTTAGACGTGAAGCTGGCCAATAACACGATGATAGTGATTCCCCAGAAAAATGCACCTGAAGGAATCTCAGACCATGAGAAACTAAATTCTCTGGTCTGATGAAATAAAGAACGCTTTAACCTGAATCCCAGACATCATGCGTGGAGGAAATTTGGCACAACTCACCAGCTGACCAATGCCGTTTCTACAGCCAACTTTTGTTTTTCTTTTCAGAAAATGTGTGCAGAACATGACTTTGTGTCAGCTTTGTCTTCACTGAACTGTTTTTCTTCCTCTTCAGCAGCTGCAGTCAGTTCCTGCTGTAACAGCTCAGTTGTCTCTGCAGTCTGACTGGGGGAGAAATGTTTTCTTTTCCCAACTACGACCATTTGCACTTGGATGAGTGACAAAACATTTCTCCCACAAAACGCTACGTCCAGATCAAGAGAATCAACTTTTTGGACATTTGCAAAATATTTTATAAAATTTTGAAAAGATATTTGATCAAGTCCAGTGATCTTTGTTGATCATTTTCATTATTTATGAAACAAAGTTGATCTCACACTCTGCCAGATAACTTCCCTAGAAACTCATTCAGTTTTACAAATATCTAATTTTATGTAGAAATGTGGATATTTTTAAATTTCTCTTAAATGTTAATTCATATCTTTTTAGTATTTTCCAATTAAGATATTTCAGGTTATTTTCAAGCCTTAATTGTCAAACAAAGTGTTTGTGGATTTATTTCTTTATTGTTTTTATTTTGAAAATGACTTTTTTCAAATAATGATTTATGGATTTCTACTAAAAAAAATTTAAAGTGTCAGTAACCACAGAACAGCTTTGAGTTCATGGATGATTGATTGTGCTTGTAGTTTACTACAAGTCCCCAACAAATATGTAAACATCAGTTTCTGTCATTACACTTAAAAAACGTGCTCATGAACTTTTACTCATATTTAATGATAAATATAAAGGTTGAATCACTATAAACACAGTTGTATACTTCTTTAGTTTTATTTTTATTCAGTGTGTTTTTTGGTTGATGAGTCTTGTGTTAGTGGATCAGTTATTCTCATCACAGTCCAGCACGCTGCACCTGCAGCCTTTAATCAGACTGAAGGAGGTTCCTGTACTGCTATAAATCACTGTTTAAACATCCGACTACAACGACAGCCCAAATAGCAACAATCTCCAACATCTTCAGACTGAAACCCACTGATGGTTAAAGACTGAGAACCAGATCTACTTCTACTGAATTGAGAAAAGGCTCCTGAGAAGAGATTTAATTTTCAGTATATAAGAAATTCGGTTCAAAGGTGATGCTTTTCTTTAGTGGTTACACCTGCTGTTAATCAGTTAGTTTAGATATTAAAATTTGACACTGTAGATTATCTATTTTAATGCTAAATTACACATATTCTTGCTGTCCATTCATTTTATATGCTTTTTTGAAGAAAGAAAAATCAGGAAGAAAAATGTTTATTGTTGTTG
This sequence comes from Pundamilia nyererei, assembly GCF_000239375.1. Classification (NCBI taxonomy): domain Eukaryota; kingdom Metazoa; phylum Chordata; class Actinopteri; order Cichliformes; family Cichlidae; genus Pundamilia; species Pundamilia nyererei. The sequence goes on from NW_005187471.1 coordinate 3,152, forward strand.
TTTTTTTTAGTAAGATGTCAATTTGTAGTTATTTAGTTATTTTTTGTCTAAACAGACACGAAGGTCATTCGTGGAATAAGAATCTTGACAGTTAAAGACAAATTTGGGCCTATTTTGGAAAAACTGCAGCATTTCCAGGATGGGATTGTAACCTCACCTGGACACACAGTACCAACCAAAACATTTACTGCAGTAAAGCCTTTGACTCCAAAACCTCCAACAGTTCCCATACCGCAAAAACGAGGACCTCGGCTTGGGACGCTGCTGCGCCGTGCAAAAGTCGTCTCTATAGACGGTAAGTGGTTTTCCTCAGTAACTGTAGAAGATGCTGAATAATCAAACTTTAAATTAAGAGATTATTTTAAAAGATTTTAATGAACAATCACTGCATCATGTACAATGCTTCGAATTAGAAGAAAGTACCGTTTCTTTTTACTAACCTCGTTGATTATCAGACAAGAAAGCAGACAGTCAGTGCAGTCAGAATAATCCAAGAGAG